>NC_133660.1:295145854-295426652 GCF_037893015.1 Macrotis lagotis | reverse complement strand
CCAAAAGTCTGTTGTATTGAAAGATTACTATGACATTAATAAATAGTTTTTTGAATTGAACTGAATTAGAATATTAAGTTTTGGAACACATCAGGACTTTGGAATTTATTTCAATTTAATTCCATGGCCTAGATTTCCCCTGGACTGATTGATGGTAGTGTATAGAAAAGAGCTGAATTCTTCACTTGAAATATATTTCCTCTTTACCTTTTCCATTCATTTCCTAAATTAATAAATTGAATTGCAGCACTTAAATCAATTTCTACAACATATTTACAAAATACATGATTTATTGGTCCTCTAACTTTAGGAAAGTGATAAGAATAACTCAGATATGAACAAAAAAAAATCACCTTGGTATTTTGAGCCTCTGCATTGCTTTCCTGAAGGCCTCCTTCACATCCTTGTTCCTGAAGCTATAGATCATGGGATTGAGCAAGGGATTCACCACTGTGTAGAACAGAGCAGCCAACTTGTCCTTCTCAAGAGAATAGGTGGAACTGGGTCTTGAGTACATAAAGAGGAGGGACCCATAGAAGAGCATCACAGACAACATATGGGAGGCGCAGGTGGAGAAAGCCTTCTGCCTCCCTGAGGCTGAGCGGATCCGAAGGATGGCCAAGAGGATATTGAAATAGGATATCAGGATGGCTAATATGCTAGACAAAACTGTGAAACCCACCAGTCCCTGGAGCACCTTCTCATAGACCTGGGTGTCCGTGCAGGACATCTTTACTAAGGGTGCGACATCACAGAAGAAGTGGTCAATGATGTTTTCCCCACAAAATTTTAATCGAAATGTGTTAGCAGTGTGGGCTATGGCATTCCAGATCCCACCTATATAGGACCCAGCAACCAGTCCAATAGAGAGAGACCTGGACATGGCAGCTGAATAGAGAAGGGGGTTACAGATTGCTACATAACGATCATAAGCCATAACAGCAAGGAGGTAACCCTCAGTGTAAGCCACAAGACAGGAAAAGAAAAATTGGGCACCACAGCCAGCTAAGGAGATACGCTTGTCTTCTGATATACAGGTGGCCAAGATTTTGGGGATATACACAGATGTATACCAGAAATCTAAGAATGACAGATTCCCAATGAAAAAATACATGGGGGTATACAAACGGGAATCAATTCTGATTAAGATAACTAAAGTCATATTCCCTACCAATGTTACGAAATAAAGAACCAAGAAAATTCCAAAGAAGATGTGTTGCATCCAAGGATCAGCTGAGAAGCCAATTAAGATGAATTCAGTCAGGGTGGTCCGATTCCCCACTTCCACAGACATGGTGGTGGCAACCTGATGGAAGGCAAGAAACATTAAAGAGAATCATAGAGTTCATGAGATTTAAATCTGAAGTGACTCTAAGTGGGAAGATGGATAGCCTAAAGGATAGAGCTTTTTTACTTGGAGCTAGAAAGTCATGAGTTCACATACTACTTCACATATTTATCATCTGTGTGATGACTGACATGTCACAGTATATTTCTCACATTTCTCATCTGTAAAAAGGATATAATAATAGCACAAATCTCCCAAGATTATTGTGAGGCTCAAATAAGATACTGTACTTAAAATTCATTTTAACTGTGCATATCCCAATGCTACTATTAAATCTTTATCCTAAAGATATCATAAAAAGGGGGAAAGGTCCACATGTACAAAAATATTTATAACTGATCATTTTGCAGTGGAAAGGAATTGGAAATTTAGGGTGTTCCCATCAAATGGTAATTGACTGAACAAATGTTATAGGAATGTTAACAAATGGTATAGGAATGTAAAAGTGTTCTACCATGATGGAATGGTTTTCTGAAAAGTCTGAAAATACTTGTATGAACTGATCATCTGAACAGAACCAGGAAGACATTGTACACATTAAGAGCAGTATGGTGGGTTGATCAGCTATTATGGATTTATCTCTTCTTACAAGTTCAGTGATCAAGGACAATTCTAAAGGATTTGGGATGGTAAATGGCATCCATATCCAGATAAAAAACTACAAAGTCTGAATACAGACCAAAGCATACTATTTTCACATTTTATAACTAGTATTATAGTTTTTCTCATTTTTTTCAGTTCAAGTGGAGGAAGGGTGTGGAACACAAAAATTTACAAAAAGATGAATGTTAAAAGCCACCTTTGCATGTAATTAAAAAAATAAAATGACACTCAATAAAATAAACTTCTTTATAAAACTTAAAGACAAAGGTGCATATGTATATATAAATACACACACGCACAAAATATACATATGCTTTTCCCATGATATTTTGGAGGAGAAACCTGGACATTCTAAAATGTCAGACCTTGAAGAGACCCTAGAATATAAAACATACTGTAGGATCTAGGGAAGCAAATAAAATGTGTGAATTAGAAAAGATTTCAGATTTTGCCATGGACTGCCAGAGTGATGCAGGAGCTTAGAGATCATCTACTCAAATTTTCTAATTTTATAGATCACATGATTATGGTTGAAGAATTACAAAGACTCTCATAGGTCTCTTCGTTTCTAACTCTCTCATTTCACAGATGAGGAAAAAATAGGTCCCAGAAAGTTTAAATTGCATTTTTGGTGGTCCTACCAGGAAGCATCAGAGGTGCTATGATGGAGGAGATATGATGGCAGATTCTAAGAGTATGGAGTCAGAGATCACTATTTCCACTCTGGGATGCTGAATATCCTGAAGATAAAATGCAGAGAAATGACAGTGTTAGTCATTCAACTGATCATTAATCAATATGCATTTGTCAATTACATAGTACATACCTGGCGCTATCCTAGGTGCTGAAGATGCAGAGTAAAAGCAAAATAAAAGCAAAAACTAGAACCTGCCCCCAGCTTTTCCCTAAATGGTAGACTTTCCTAATGGCAGAGACAACAAATATAAAAGTACATCCATACATAGATGAATACAGAACATGGAAAATCGCTTTAAAAGAGTATACTAGTAGTCGAAGGGAGTGAGAAAGCTCATGTGTGAGAGAGAGTATTTGAAGTGAATCTAAAAGAAAGTCCTTTTTCTTGAAAATTGAAAGTTTGGAGGGAAAGTATTGCAGGTATGAGGGAGAGAGAGAGAGAGTACATTAACATCAAGATAGAAGATAGAGCATCATATATTAAAGAGTACCAAGTAGGTCAATATAGTTAGACTTTAGATTATGGGGGATCACTATGTTAAGGTAGTCAATAGATAATAACAGAAAAGATTGTGAAGACCTTTAGAATTCAAATAGAAATTTTTCGGTTTGATCATAGAAAGAAAATGGAGACAATGGGTTTTGTTGAGCAAGTTACTGACATGATTTAATCTGACTTTTAGGAAAATCATGCTAGCAGCGATGTTGAGAATGGATATGAGGGGTTTGAGACTAAGAGATATGAAAGCTGCCAAGAATTTGAACAAGTGGGGCTTGTGTATGGAGAGAAGGTTCTATATAGGAGAAATGTTGTGAATGTATTAATAATTTTATTTGGCTGCCGATTGGCTCTAAGGAATGACTAACTATGAGGAGTTAAGAATCATATCAACCAATATTGTGAAACTAGATAACTGAAACAATCATGGCATCTGTGAGAGTTATAGCAAAATTCAAAAGAGGGTGCTTTTGGAGGGAAAATAAAGAATTCTATTTTTGCATGTTGAGTTTGAGATACTAATGGGAAATTCAACTGAAAATGAGAAATGATTGACTGCAGGAAACATGATGTTTTGGTTCAGGATAGAAACAAGAAGTGGAAAAATTGTTATTTGAGTAATATATTGAAAAGTGAAAATTCCCCTCTACTTTGAAAATATTTACTGAATAACTTCTTTTCTTTGTGAACCAAGAGGAAGCAAGGTGACTTGGATCATCCAAATTATAGAATCTACAGGAGAAATTTGGAACCCTTTATAATTGATATATTCAGTCCATTCTTAAGAAAAAATGTTTATTCAATAAAATATAGTGAAAATGGCTGTATAATATTTGACTCCCAGTGCATTCAGTCTGAGACTATCCTAAAAGAATAAATTATCAGAAATGAAAGTAATATTAAATATTATTCAACACTAAAATTTTATTTAAAAAAAATGGAAACTGAAGACTGGAATAGATATGTGGCATTCTCATGGTCATGGAGCTGATAATGTCAAAGACGGGACTAGCAACTTGTACTCCTGCTTCCTGATTCGGGGCTTTATTTTAGTAACAATATAAGTTTAAAGAACAGAGTTAGATCTTCATTAAAATACTTTGAGTAACAGATTTCAAAATAAAAATATAAGTATATTCATTACTTTAGGAAATTATTGCCTTGAACCTTCTCTGAAATTTTATTTCATCTGTCGAATGATGTGATTGGACAAGATCAGAGCTAAAGCTTTTGATCCTATAATTGCATTAGGAAGAGAAGATTCAAATGTTGAAAAAAACATATGAAATAGGGATTTGAGTATCCAAGATAGGTCAGTTTGGCTAGAGTACAAAGGAAATGACTGGGTATCTCTTATCATGTCTCAAGTGGAGAGTAAAGCTTCAGACCTAATGATTTTGGTAATGTCCATAATTTAATGCAAACTACTTCACTAACCAGAAAAAAAGAGGGAATTTCAAACAATTTGGGATCAGAAAACACAGAATTACATAAGCAATTCTGGGATATTTTTAATACTGTAGCCCCCTGACAATGTTAAAAAATAAAGACTTTAAAGAAAATTTTATCTAAAGGAAGAAAAGAGACAGAAAGTTATATGGAATGAGTAAAGGCACATTGTTCATTTCAAGATTAATCTAAGAAGAAAAGTAGGAACCCCTTCTAGGCTTCACACATGCTGCATCTAAAGAAGATGAAGAATATGAATTCTCTCTCAGCACATTCAATTTGGATCAATGTATACCATGGAAACAATGTAAAGACTGACAAATTGCCTTCTGTGGTGGGGGGAGGGAAATAAGATTAAGACATAAAATATAAAACTCAAAATGAATAAAGTTTAAAAAAAGATGAAGGATGTGGTCAAAACCTAAATCAAACCCTATCCAATTCATTTTGTGCCAGCATTAGATTCATTTTTTTTATTTCTTTGAACTTTGAAAAAGTCTTTTATAAAATGGGAATAGCAGTACCTATATAACCAAAAGTTGAAAAATTAATCTCAAATGATTTAAATAGTTATAAACAGTGTATAAATAGCAATTTAAGATTAAGAAAACACTTTTTTCATGATCCTGTAAAAACATATGTCTAGAATCATTTCCATTTTAAATAAAAGGATACTATAAGATATTAGTAACTGGCACACAGTAATTCAAGAACAATTTATATTAATCCAAAAATGGAGTCTGCTATTAAAAAGAGTACTTGATTTGGCAGAATGAGACCTACATTCAATTCCTGTCTCTGCTATTGCCAAAGTGAGTTGGGATATGTTATTTAAGGACTCGTTCCTTTACTGCAAAATGAGAAGGTAAGACTGAACAATTTCTATGTTCCTATACATACATACATATATATATATATATATATATATATATATATATATATATGTATGTATGTATGTATGTATATACAAATTGTTGGTCTTATTATATTATGAATTCCAGATCTCTAATTTACCACTCATGTTCTTGAGACGATTCCTTCCTATTCTCTCTGATCTTCAGTTTCTTCGTCTCTAAATAACAGATAAGTCAGCATCATCTGAAAATTCTTCTTTCTTGTTCTGAAGTCTTTGATCCTATGATCCTAAGACAAAAATGAGATCCTTCTCACTTGGTGTTCATATACCAATCTCTAGTCCCAGTCACTTACCTTGAGCCTGGAAAGGCAAAACTTACAAGACAAGACAATCTGTTTCACTCCTTGCTCTTCAGCTGTGACT
This sequence comes from Macrotis lagotis, assembly GCF_037893015.1. Lineage (NCBI taxonomy): Eukaryota > Metazoa > Chordata > Mammalia > Peramelemorphia > Peramelidae > Macrotis > Macrotis lagotis. The sequence continues at coordinate 295,420,778 of NC_133660.1, read as the reverse complement.
CTTTATCTATGAATCAAAGACTCACACTCTCCTACAATACCAGTATAGCCCCAATATGATAACAAAGAGAAAGTAAAACAACCGTGAGACCAAAGGACAGATTAGAAATACCTTCTGTTGGACTCATGCATATCTCCTTTTGCTTCCTCTGGGACCTCTCCTCCAGAGTCTCTCACACTCCAGTCTCTAAAGAATCAATTAATATTATTCCAGAATTGTGGATGATGTATTAGTAGGGAGCTAATAAATATGTCATATTTCATTCAAAGTAGACTTTTCCTTTGTGAATATTCTTATTTATTTTGATGTTGGAACAATGATTACCCAAAGGCATTTCTAAACCTCATTATTTGAGGCAGTGGAAAGCATTCCATGGAACAGTAGGAGGAGATATACATAATTTTGTAAGATATTTTTCTAAATTTATCATCCATGATGCCCACTCTGAACTTTAGTCGAACAGGATAATCATTTTGGTACCAAACACATTTTGTGGACACTTTTTATTATTTATAATTTTTTTTTATTATTCTCTCTTCCTGTAATGAAAACACACTGCTTGCTATCTCCCTTTCACTCTATCATTCTGTCTCCTCTCCATGACTGTCAAAATTCTATCTATCAATGATAAGGTCATGTCCATTCAACCAAGAAGTCCTCATTGTTCTCCCAAACTAGAGATTAAGGCCTTTAGATCTTCTTTAATTTAGGTCTTCTCTTCTGACTCTAAGAATGTTTTGCTTTGTATTCTAAACATTAAGTCATTTTAGTTCTTGTCACCTTGTTTGGTTTCTCATCTGTCCTTAGGTCATACAGTTGTTTTGTATTCCCTTTTTTATCAAACTGGGGCTATACTAATATTTTAGAAGCATGTGGAATTTAGAGTCATAGGATTCTGGTTTTAGAATGGTGAGGGGACCTTTACAACCCCCAGGCCCAACTCCCTCTTTATATACAGGAGGAAACTAAAGTATTACAGATAAGGGACTTGCCCAGAGTTGGTACCATTAGATTTGAATCACTATAGAAACATTAATCTTACAATCTTTGGAAATATACTTAATTTATCAGTATATATTTCCTCATCTAAAAAATAGAAATAATATTTTAGGACCTGTCTCATAAGATTGTTCCTGTATAATGAAAAGAATGTAAAACAATACTTCAAAGCATAAAGTGAATGTGAGATATTATCATTGATATATGTCATTCCTACCACCAGCTTTATTGTAACATGGAAATATTTTTAGATTTTCAAATAATGAACTAGTTTAAGGTAGATTTTGGTCAGTTTTACAGATATAGGAAGGCTAGGTTTGATGACACACAGGGTACCTGAATTCATCATCTGAAGGTTAGCTGCCCAATATTTTGAGAATATTCAACAGATTGATGAGAGAATTTTTTCATAATCACCACTATTGCCACAGTCTTTAAGAATTTCTACCCTATAGATTGGGTACAATCAATGTTGGTGATTTCCATATGGATGAAATCCCAGGTCTTTGAAGCATATTGTCCTAATGTGTTCTCCTTGGGAAATCTTGGTTTTCAAGGTTTCTTGAATTTCACCATCAACATTTGAGCTGCAATCTGATTATCTAATCTTCTTTTACATCCATTCTCTTCATTCTCTATATTCCATCTGAACTGCACTTTTAACTCTTTCTTGATCTCACTCTGTGATCTTCCAATACCATAAACTTGTGCAAACTGTTCCATGTGCTCATCTCACATTTCTCTTTCAGTTAGAATCCTTAATTTCCTTTAAAAGTCAGAACAAATACTTTCTATTCTGTGTCTCTCAATTAACTTTTTTTCACTCTTATGTTTTGCTAGATTGACTTGTATGGGTCTTTCCCCTTAACAATTTAATTTATACAAATCTCATTTGTGTACCTGGTATATTCTTTTTCTAATTAGGCTGTAAGCCTCTTGAGGTCAGGAATTGTATACATGGTGTTATGTGTCAATGTATGTGTGTGTCTGTGTGTGAGTGTATATGTCTGTGTGTGTATGTGTGTGTGTGATGGTGTTCTTGTTTCTCCATTTCTCACTGAGAAATCCAGTCCATTGAGATAATGTCAGTTCATCATCTCCCCAGAAACAGGTGATGCAAAGTGACAATGAATTAGGCAGAATTGAATATGAAGAATAAAATTCACTATATTGCATTTTTGAATTTGCTTTGAAGCTGACTGGGTTAGGAAAAAATTCTTTCAGTGGTACACGATGAGTTAAATCATAGAAAAATCATCATTTCCTAAAAATAAAAGTTTTAATTATTGCAGCATATAAGAGAGAAGTTGGACACAAAAAATCTTAAATCTATTTCCATCAATTTCTTAAATAAAAGAAATGGATAAGGACATATCAAAGGAAGAAGTACAGTCAGAAAGAGTGATTTATCCTGAAATATAACCTAGAAACAAGTAATTGTAGAATCAGAAATTTCTGAAAGGATCTTAGAGGCCATCTTGTCTAACTCATTCATTTTTCAGATTGATCAACAGAGGTTCAGTAGGGTAAATGCATTTATCACTTTGATGATTTATGCATGGGTACCCTTGAAATTTAAAGACTCAGAGGAAAATCCCCAGCACACACATTTGATCTTCATTAGATTGCAGGGACTTTGAAGGTAAGCACTATATTTTGACTTTCTTTGCATTTACAGCACTTACCATAGTGACTGGCCTAATAAAAAAAAAGTTTACTGATTGTTTGCTTTATGAAGATGATGGTATTTGTCCTTCACTCTCTAAGAAGACCATGACATCAGAGAGGTGATGTCATGAAAAGTACATGAACTGGTTTTGACTGGGGTGGCGCTTCACTTTCACCAGCTTAGCTTTCTCCCCCAGGGCCATCTGGGTCCAGAGGCCAGATATGAATCAGGATGACTGGAGATAACCTTGGATACAAGGCAATTAGGGTTAAATGACTTGTGCAAAGTCACACAGCAAGTGAAAATTGTCTGAAACTGGATTTGAACTTCAGTCCTCCTGACTTCAAGGCCAGTGCCTTGGGCAAGCCACTTAACCCCAATGCCTTGCAAAAGAAAAAAAAAAACCCTAAAATATGTATCTGCGATATCCCATCTGAAATGTCCAATAATCAATTGAGGATCTGTAAAAAATTAAGGGGAGAACCTGGTAGGATGTTTCAACTGTCATTACTTTCCTAATTAACTACCTTTCAGCCTGGAATCTTTTTTGTATCCATCATATCCAATCCGTTCCCAAAATTTATTGATTCTGCCTCCACAAGAGAATTGACACCCAGTGTCTTCTCCTCTCTTGAAATTCAAGTGTCTTGTCACCTCTTACCTTGTCTATAGTGACAGTCTCCTAAAGTGTCTCTTTGCCTCTAATTCCTTCTTTCAATGCATCCTGAAAAAACCACAGATGTGAGGGAGTCCCTCCCATGCCAAAAATCTTCAATGTCTTCATAATCCTTCAAGCATAAAATACACTCTTTTTTCAGAATTCGGGTTCCATACTAACCCGGTTGATTTCTGTCTTTCCAGACATCTTTTTCTCTTACTATTATTATTCTTAATCAAATCTAGGTTCTGCTAAACAAAGCTACCAGTCATTCCTTTAAACTATATTTTGAATCTCCTGTAAAAAGACCATCATCTTGTAGTGTGATTATCTGAATACTTGTGTTTTTGTGTGTTTTTTGTTTGTGTGTGTGTGTGTGTGTATGTGTGAGAGAGAGAGAGAGAGAGAGAGAGAGTAGAAGGCACAATTTAATAAATCTGCATCCAACAATCATTAAAGACCAAAATAGTTTAAAGAAGGGAAGGCTAGGTGGCACAGTGGATAGAGCACCAGCCCTGGAGTCAGGAGTACCTGAGTTCAAATCCGGCCTCAGACACTTAATAATTACCTAGCTGTGTGGCCTTGGGCAAGCCACTTAACCCCAATTGCCTTCCAAAAAAATAGTTTAAAGAAAAGTAAAGGGGCAGCTAGGCGGTGTAATGAATAGAGTCAGGAGGACCTGAGTTCAAATCCAACCTTAGACATTCAATAATTACCCAACTGTGTGACTTTGGCCAAGTCATTTAACCCCATGGCCTTGTAAAAAAATAAGAACCAAAAGTCATGGAGATTATGGAAGGGAATTCCATAATTTATGGACCAAATATTCCTAAAGTGCTCAAAATTAAGTGTTGAAAATAACTTTGTGTTTTACGTAGTATCCAATTAATCTAACACTTATCTGAAAGAAATCTCAACTATAATATTTCAAATATATGATCAACACATCTCAACTTGAAAACCTATAAGAAGGAGAAATCCATTATAACTTGAGGCAGTACATTCTATTTTGAAGACATTTTCTTGCATATATTTTCCTTGATATTGAGTCTAATTCTGATGTTTTGAAAGTGTTATCCTTGCACACACATTTACATTATAGACCCAAATAGGATAAATTGGATTCCTTCTAGCCCTAGTTTCCTTCCTCCCTCCTTTCCTTTTTTCTTTGCTTTCTGAATGTCTTACACTGGATGCTTTCTAGCTTAGCAATGACCTTCTCTACCTATGATGAACAAAACTGAACACAGTTCTTCAACTGAGGTATAAAGAGTGCAGAAGACAATGACATCTCCAATTCTTTATTTTTTAAAGTTTTGTCTCTATATTATACTATTATTTCATTTTATAAATCTTTTTATCTCTGTGACAGGTAAAAGGATTCAAAAGCTATTTGCAAATTTGATCTCATCTTTCTTTTTTCTATTTTCCTTATTTTTCTTTTTGTTTTGTCTTTCTCTCCCAATCTCCCTTCCCCCTCCTTTATTCTATTTTCCCTCCTTTATTTCTATTTCTTCACACCTTTTGAAGTATTTTTGCATGTTCCAGAAAAAAAGTCCGAAATAACTCAAGAACTATCACCTTTATAGTCTCATTTAAAAGCATATATCAATAAAATAATTGGAGCATTATGTTAAAAAGATCTTTATTCAAAGACATGTAGCAGCTTTTCAATATATTTTATTTTTTTCAATTACATGTAAAGATAGCTTTCAACAGTTATTTTTAGTAAAATTTTCAGTTTCACATTTTTCTGTGTCCCTCCCTTCCCTCCTTTCTCTTTGAGCTACATACCCAATCAAAAGATATATAACCATTAATGGAGGCTACAACCTAATCCTACATGGTTTGAGACATTGATGGCAAGAAGTCCAAAAAGAATACCCTCCCACCCTTTACTTACTATAAAAGTCTAAAGAAGTGTCCCACAAAGCTAGAGACTTCAGGGAAAGGTCTCCTCCACACAACCAATAGAATATATATTTTAATCTACCAGGGTGCACAAGTTTTTAAATAAATTTGTTCTAAGCCATATTGTTATACATAGAATAAAGTGACTGGTTTATTCTAAAGTTAGTCTTGTAAAAGAAGACAAAGAAATTTGCTTCCTTTAGAATCATTTGGAACAATTTTTCATGATAGTAAGTCTTATGGAAAACTAGATGAACTAAACTCAAATTTAAAATAATAGGAAGAAAAACGATTGAATTAATATCATACTAAGATTTACACAATGCCTTGCAAATTGCTCATTAGAAAGAGCACTAATCCTAGATTCCGGAAGACCTGAGTTGAAATCCAACCTCAGACACTTACTAACCCACATGATCTTGGGCAAGGCACTTAACCTCTTTCCCCCTTCATTTTTGCCTTAATTCACTGGGGAAGGAAATAGGAAACTAATCCAGTATTATTGCTCCAAAAAAAAAAAACAGTCCCATGAACCATATAGTTCACCTCATGATGAAAAATTAGCATGACTTAAAGATTGAATAAGAACAATGAAAAATAATTCATTATATTCTCAAAAGAATTCTGCAGCATTAACACTATCATTAGCCCCATTTTACAAGTGCGAAAATTTTGCTATACAGAAGACACTACAATTCCTAAATATCTGAAACTGATTTGCATTCAGTCCTGTCCTAACTCCACCTCCATTATTCTCTATACTGTGCCACCTAATTGCCTCTGAAAGTCTACACTTAAATAAAACTAATTGTAAAATAGATTCACTTATTGTAGTAGAGAAAAAGTATGAAGACACATTCTTTTTACCTTCATAATTGTTTTGTCTTTCCTGAAGTTGCTTCCATTTCAAAATGAATCATGTACTTTTGTTCCAATAAGTCAGTTTCTCTCTCTCTCTCTCTCTCTCTCTCTCTCTCTCTCTCTCTCTCTCTCACACACACACACACACACACACACACACACACACACACACACACACACACACACACACACACACACAAACAGGTATTCAAACCTTAATACCCTCAACCTCCCATCTGTCCATGTATGTCTTTTGAATGACCATGATATGTATGATTTCCCATTATGAAAAATTCTCAATAAAATTTCCTAAAAAGTTCCAGATTCCGGTTGTACTGAAGTGGTGCACTGGACACAGCATTGGCCTGGATTCAGGAGGACCTGAGTTAAAATCTGGCCTCAGGTATTTAATAATTACCTAGCTGTGAGAAAATCAATTAACCCCTTGCCTTGAGCATAAAGAAAAGGTTCCTAACTGAAAAAGTCGTTGAGGGGTTTTTATTTTTATCAGAAATATTGTTTTTCTGGTAAGACAAATATATATTTTAATTTCATGTGATAAGAATAAAAATTGGAGCTTCAATTAAGTTATTTTATTCAATTTCAATATACTTTATTAAGGCTATTTCTACTACCATTACAGGACACCTTTTTTTTCAATTTATAATCTTACAGATTAAGCAAGAGCATTCAGAGGTTAAGTTATTTGTGAGATTCACATAAGTGTAAGCATATGTCTTTATGTGAACAGTTAGGTAAAATCTACCATAATATAGTGCTGCCATGTATGAAATTCAGGATGCTCACAGATTTTGGAATACGTGTAAAAGAAGCAAACATCAAGGAATTTCCAAAACAGTCTGTTAAAGTAACACATTTTTTACTGCTTTAATAAATAGGTTTTTTGAATTGAACTGAATTAGAATATTAAGTTTTGGAACACATCAGGGTGTTGGAATTTTTTCAAAATCCCATTGACCTAGAATGCCCATGGGCAGATTGTAGTCTATAAAGGAGAGTTGAATTCTTCAGCTGAAACTGTATTTTCTCTTTACCTTTTTCATTCATTTCCTAAATTAATATATTGAATGATAGCATTTAAATGAATTTCAAAAACATGTTGATAAAATACATGGTTTCTGATGCTCTAAATTTAGGAAGGTGAAAAAATGATGTGGATATGAACAAAAAAAATTACCTTGGTATTTTGAGCCTCTGCATTGCTTTCCTGAAGGCCTCCTTCACATCTTTGTTCCTAAAGCTATAGATCATGGGATTAAGCAAGGGATTCACCACTGTGTAGAACAGAGCAGCCAACTTGTCCTTCTCCACAGAATAGGTGGAACTGGGTCTTGAGTACATAAAGAGGAGGGACCCATAGAAGAGCATCACAGATATCATATGGGAGGCACAGGTGGAGAAAGCCTTCCACCTCCCTGAGGCTGAATGGATCCGAAGGATGGCTAGGATGATATTGAAGTAGCATATCAGGATTGCTAGCATGCTAGATAGAACTGTGAAACCCACCAGTCCCTGGAGCACCTTCACATAGACCTGTGTGTCCGTGCAGGACATCTTTAACAAGGGTGCGACATCACAGAGGAAGTGGTTAATAATGTTTTCCCCACAAAATTTTAGTCGGAATGTGTTAGCAGTGTGGCCTATGGCATTCAAAAATCCAACTACATAGGACACAGCAACCAGTCCAATAGAGAGAGACCTGGACATGGCAACTGAATAGAGAAGGGGGTTACAGATTGCTACATAACGATCATAAGACATAACAGCAAGGAGGTAACACTCAGTGTAAGCCACAACACAGGAAAAGAAAAATTGGGTACCACAGGCAGCTAAGGAAAAATGCTTGTCCTCTGATAGACAGGTAGCCAGGATTTTGGGAGTGTACACAGATGTATACCAGAAATCTAAGAATGACAGATTTCCAATGAAAAAATACATGGGGGTATGCAAACGGGAATCAATTCTGATTAAGATGACTAAAGTCATATTCCCTACCAATGTTGCCAAATAAAGAACCAAGAAAATTCCAAAGAAGATGTGTTTCATCCAGGGATCAGCTGAAAAGCCAATTAAGATGAATTCAGTCAGGATGGTCCGATTCCCCACTTCCACAGACATGGTGGTGGCAACCTGATAGAAGGCAAGAACATCAAAGAGAATTGTAGAGTCCATGAGATTTAGGTCTGAAGTGACTCCATGGGGCAGATGGATAGCCTAAAGGATAGAGCTTTTTACTAGGAACTAGAAAGACATGAGTTCACATACTGCTTCACATATTCATCAGCTTTGTGATGCTTGGCTTATCATTTAATCCACAGGTTTCTGGGATTTCTCATCTGTAATAAGTATGTAATAACAGCACAGATCTCCCAGGATTTCTGGGAGGTTTAAATGAGATAATGCATTTAAAATGCTTTTTTAACAGGGCATACCCCAATGCTACTACTGGATCTTTATCCCAAAGAGATCATAAAAAGGGGAAATGTCCACATGTACACAAATCTTTATAACTCCTCTTTTTTGCAGTGAGAAATAATTGGAAATTTAGGGTGTGCCCATCAAGTAGTGAATGACTGAATGAATGATATATACATGTTATAGGCCCTGTTCTGTAATAAATCATAATGGGGTGATATTGAGAAAAGTCTGAAAAGACTTGTATGAACTGATCCTGAGTGAAGTGAACAGAAGCAGTAAAATATTGAACACACTAACAGCAGCACTGTGTGATGATCAACTATTTTGGCTTTATTGCCTCTTAGTAGTTCAATGTTCCAAGGACAATTCTAAAAGATTTGGGATAGTAAATGCCATCCACATCCTGATAAAAATATATGAAGTCTGAATGCAGACCAAAGCATACTATTTTCACATTTTAAAACATCTATCATGTTTTCTCTCATTTTTTCCTTCAGTTTTGATTCTATGTTAACATGAATAATATAAAAATAAATTAAACATGATTATACATATAGATACATTTTCATTACTCATTGTCAACGGAAGAAATGGTGTGCAATTCAAAAAGTTACAAAAAGATGAGTGCTAAAAGCCATCCTGTTATGTAATTTAAAAAATAAAATAGCATTTAATAAAATAAATTGCTTTGTCGAAATTAAAGGTATATTTTAGGTGAATATAGGTAGATATATACATATGTGCGTGTGTGCTTTTCCCATGACTTCTTAGAGGAAAATTGTGGACATTCTAAAATGTCAGACCTTGAAGAGACCCTAGAATATAGAATAGACTGTAAGATCTAGGTTAGCAAATAAAATGTGTGAATTAGAAGGAAATTTAAGTATAGTACAGATTCCCAAAGTGGTGCAGGACCTTAGAGATCATCTACTCAAATTTTCTAATTTTATAGAGGATTATGGTTGAAGAATTAGAAAGACTCTCATAGGTCTCTTCGTTTCTAACTCTCTCATTTCACAGATCAGAAAAATAAGTCCCAGAAAGTTTAAACTGCATTTTTGGTGGTCATACCAGGAAGCATCAGAGGTGCTATGATGGAGGAGATATGATGGCAGATTCTAAGAGTATGGAGTCAGAGATCACTATTTCCACTCTGGGATGCTGAATATCCTGAAGATGCAATGAGAAATGACAGTGTTAGTCATTCAACTGATCATTAATCAATATGCATTTGTCAATTACATAGTACATACCTGGCGCTATCCTAGGTGCTGAAGATGCAGAGTAAAAGCAAAATAAAAGCAAAAACTAGAACCTGCCCCCAGCTTTTCCCTAAATGGTAGACTTTCCTAATGGCAGAGACAACAAATCTAAAAGTACATCCATACATAGATGAATACAGAACATGCAAAATCGCTTTAGAATAAAAGACACTAGTAGTCGAAGGGAGTGAGAAAGCTCGTGTGTGAGAGAGAGTATTTGAACTGAATCTAAAAGAAAATCCTTTTTCTTGAAAATTGAAAGTTTGGAGGGAAAGTATTGCAGGTATGAGGGAGAGAGAGAGTGCATTAACATCAAGATAGAAGATAGAACATCATATATAAAGAGTACCAAGTAGGTCAATATAGTTAGACTTTAGATTATGGGGGATCACTATGTTAAGGTAGTCAATAGATAATAACAGAAAAGATTGTGAAGACCTTTAGAATTCAAATAGAAAATTTTCGGTTTGATCATAGAAGGAAAATGGAGACAATGGGTTTTGTTGAGTAGGTTACTGACATGATTTAATCTGACTTTTAGGATAATCATGCTAGCAGCAATGTGGAGAATGGATATGAGGGGTTTGATACTAAGAGATATGAAAGCTGCCAGGAATTTGAACCAGAGCAGCTTTTGTATAGAGAGAAAGTTTTGTATAGTAAAAATGTTGTGAATGTATTTTTATTTGCCTGATGATTGGCTATAAGGAATGAGTAACTTTGAGGAGTTAAGAATCATATTAACCAATATTGTGAAACTGGATGAATGGAAAAATCATGGCATCTGTGAGAGTAACAGCAAAATTCAAAAGGGTGCTTTTGGAAGGAAAGTAAAGAATTCTGTTTTTGCATGTTGAGTTTGAGATACTAGTGGAAAATTCAACTGAAAATGAACAAAGAATGACTGCAGGAAACATGATATTCTAGTTCAGAATAGAAACTAGAAGTGGAAAAATAGTTATTTGAGTAATATGTTGAAAAGTGTAAATGCTCCTCTACTTTGAAAATATTTACTGAATAATTTCATTTCTTTGTGAGCCAAGAGGAAACAAGTTGCCTTGGATGGTCCAAATTATAAAATCTACAGGAGAAATTTTGAATCATTTATAATCTATATTTTCAGTCCATCTTTAAGAAAAAGTTTTGTTCAATTAAGTATAGTGAAAAGGGTTGTATAATAATTGACTCCCAATTCATTCAGGCTGAGAAGGTCCTGAAAGAATAGATTATCAGAAATATAAGTAATATTAAATATTATTCAACACCAAAATTTTATTTTAAAAAAAAGGAAACCGAAGACTGGAATAGATATGTGATATTTTCATGGTCATGGACCTAATAATACTATAGACAGGACTAGAAACTTGTACTCCTGCTTCCTGAATCAGGGCTTTATTTTATTAACAGAATATAAGTTGAAAGATCAGAGATAGGTCTTCATTAAAATACTTAAAGTAACAAATTACTAAATAAAAATATAAGCATATTCACTACTTTAGGAAATTATTGCCTTGAACCTTCTCTGAAATGTTATTTCATCTGTCAAATGTTGTGATTGTACAAGATCAGAGCTAAACCTTTTGATCCTATACTTGGATTAGGAGGAAAAAATTCAAATTCTGAAAAAAAAACTATGAAATGGGGATTCGAGTATCCAAGATATGCAAGATAGTTCAGTTTGGCTAGAGTTCAAATGAAATGACTGGGTATCTCTTATCATGTCCCAAGTGGAGAGTAAACCTTCAGACCTAATGATTTTGGTAATGTCTATAATTCAATGTAAACTACTTCACTAACCAGAAAGATGAGGGAATTCCAAAACCGTTTGGGATCATACAACACAGAATTACATAAGGAATTCTGGGATATTTTTAATACGGTAGACCCCTGACAATGTTAAAAAATAAAGACTTCAAAGAAAATTGTATTTAAAGGAAGAAAGGAGACACAAAGTTATGGGAAATGAGTAAAGACACATTTAAGAAGAAAACAGGAACTCCCGCTAGGCTTCACACATCCAAAATTTAAAGAAGATGAAACATGTGGTAGAAACCTAAATCAAACCCTACACAATTCATTTTGTGTCAGCATTAGATTAATTTTTTTATTTCTTTGAATTTTGAAATAGCCTTTTGTAAATGGGAATAGCAATACAGTAAGCAAATGTGGAAAAATTAATGTCAAATCATTTAAACAATTGTAAATAGTGCATAAATAACAATTTAGGATTAAGAAAATACTTTTTTGTGATCCTGTGAAAAACAGATGTCTAGAAGTATTATTTCCATTTTAAACAAAAGGATACTACAAGATATTAGTGACTAGCATCAAGTAATTCAAGAACAGTTTATATTAATGCTAAAGATGCAGTCTGCTATTAAAAAGAGTGCTTGATTTGGAAGAATGAGATCTGGATTCAAATCCCGTCTCTGCTATTGACAAAGTGAGTTGGGATATGTTATTTGAGGACGCATTCCTTACTGTAAAATGAGAAGGTGAGACTGAACAATTTCTATGTTCCTGTCCATATATATAAATTGCTGGTCTTATTATATTATGAATCGCAGCTCTCTAATTTACTACTCATGGTCTTGAGACGATTCCTTCCTATTCTCTCTGATCTACAGTTTCTTCATCTCTAAATAACAGATAAGTCAGCACCATCTGAAAATTCTTCTTTCTTGTTCAGAAGTCTTTGATCCTATGATCCTAAGAGAAAAATGAGACCCAGCTCACTTGGTGTCCATAAATCAATCTCTAGTCCCAGCCACTTACCTTGAGCCTGGAAAGGGAAAACTTACAAGACAAGACAATCTGTTTCTTTCCTTGCTCTTCAGCTGTGACTCTTTATCTATGAATCAAAGGCTCACACTCTCCTATAATACCAGTATAGCCCCAATATGATAACAAAGAGAAAGTAAAACAACCGTGAGACCAAAGGACAGATTAGAAATACCTTCTGTTGGACTCATGAATATCTCCTTTTGCTTCCTCTGGGACCTCTCCTCCAGAGTCTCTCACACTCCAGTCTCTAAAGAATCAATTAGTATTATTCCAGAATTAGGGATGACATAATAGTGGAGAACTAATAAATATATGTCATATTTCATTCAAAGTAGACTTTTCCTTTGTGAATATTCTTATTTATTTTAATGTTGGAACAATGATTACCCAAAGGTATTTCTGAACCTCATTATCTGAGGCAGTGGAAAAATCTCCATGGTACAGTAGGAGGAGATATGCATAATTTTGTAAGATATTTTTCTAAATTTATCATCCATGATGCCCACGCTGAACTTTAGTCAAACAGGATAATTGATTTGTTACCAAACACATTTTGCAGACACTTTTTATTATTTGTAATTTTTTATTATTCTCTCTTCCTGTAATGAAAACACACTGCTTGCTATCTCCCTTTCACTCTATCATTCTGTCTCCTCTCCATGACTGTCAAAATTCTACCTATCAATGATAAGGTCATGTCCATTCAACCAAGAAGTCCTCATTGTTCTCCCCAACTAGAGATTAAGGCCTTTAGATCTTCTTTACTTGAGGTCCTCTGTTCTGACTCTAAGAATGTTTTGCTTTGTATTCTAAACATTAAGTCATTTTATTTCTTGTCACCTTGTTTGGTTTCTCATCTGTTCTTTGGTCATACAGTTGTTTTGCATTCACTTTTTTATCAAATTGGGGCTGTACTAATATTGCAGAAGAGTGTGGGCTTTAGAGTCATAGGATCCTGGTTTTAGAATGGTAAGGAACCTTTACAATCCCCAGGCCCAACTCCCTCATTATATAGAGGAGGAAACTGAAATATTACAGATATGGGACTTGCCCAGAGTTGGTACCATTAGATTTGAATCACTATAGAAACATTAATCTTATAATCTTCAGAAATATACTTAATTTCTCAATATTTATTTGCTCATCTATAAAATGGAAATAATATATTAGGACCTGGTTCAGAAGATTGTTCTTTTATAATGAAAATAATGGGAGCAGCTAGGTGGCACAGTGGATAAAGCACCGGCCCTGGAGTCAGGAGTACCTGGGTTCAAATCCAGTCTCAGACACTTGATAATGACCTAGCTGTGTGGCCTTGGGCAAGCCACTTAACCCCATTTGCCTTGCAAAAAAAAAACCTAAAAAAAAAAGAAAAAAATAAAATAATAAAAAACAATAATTCAAAGTATAAAGTGAATGTGAGACATTATCATTGGTGTATGTCAGTCCTACCACCAGCTTTATTGTAACATGGAAATATTTTTAGATTTTCAAATAATGAACTAGTATAAGGTAGATTTTGGTCAGTTTTACAGATATAGGAAACCTAGGTCTGATGACACACTGGGTACCTGAATTCATCATCTGAAGATTAGATGTCCAATATTTTGAGAATTCTCAACAGATTAATGAGAGATTTTTTTCATAATCACCACTATTGCCACAATCTTTAAGAATTTCTACCTTATAGATTGGGTATAATCATTCAGTGTAGGTGCTTCCCATATGGATGAAATCCCAAGTCTTTGAAGCATATTGTCCTAATGTGTTCTCCTTGGGAAGTCTTGTATTTCAAGGTTTCTTGAATTTCACCATCAACATTTGAGCTGCAATCTGATTATTTAATCTTCTTTTACATCCATTCTCTTTATTCTCTATATTCCATCTAAATTGCACTTTTAACTCTTTCTTGATCTCACTCTGTGATCTTCCAATACCATAAACTTGTGCAAACTGTTCCATGTGCTCATCTCACATTTCTCTTTCAGTTAGAATCCTTAATTTCCTTCAAAGTTCAGAACAAATACTTTCTATTCCATGTCTCTCAATTAACTTTTTTTTTCACTCTTATGTTTTGCTAGATTGACTTGTATGGGTCTTTCCCCTTAACACTTTAATTTATACAAATCTCATTTGTGTACCTGTTATATTCTTTTTCTAATTAGGCTGTAAGCCTCTTGAGGTCAGGAATTGTATACATGTGGTTATGTGTCTGTGTAAGTGTGTGTGTGTGTGTGTGTGTGTGTGTGTGTGTGTCTGTGTGTGAGTGTATCTGTGTGTGTATATGTGTGTGTGTGTGTGGTGTTGTTCTTGTGTCTCCATTTCTCACTGAGAAATCCAGTCCTTTGAGATAATGTCAGTTCATCATCTCCCCAGAAACAGGTGATGCAAAGTGGCAATGAATTAGGCAGAATTGAATATGAAGAATAAAATTCACTATATTGCATTTTTGAATTTGCTTTGAAGCTGACTGGGTTAGGAAAAAAATTCTTTCAGTGGTACACGATGGGTTAAATCATAGAAAAATCATCATTTCCTAAAAATAAAAGTTTTAATTATTGCAGCATATAAGAGAGAAGTTGAACACAAAAAATCTTAAAATCTATTTCTATTGCTTTCTTACATGAAAGAAATGGATAAGGACATTTCAAAGGAAAAAGTACAGTCAGAAAGAGTGATTTATCCTGAAAAAATAAAGCTAGATCAACTAATTGTCGAATCAGAAATTTCTGAAGGGATCTTAGAGGTCATCTTGCCTAACTCATTCATTTTTCAGATTGATCAACAGAGGTTCAGTAAGGTAAATGTATTTATCACTTTGGTGATCTATGCATGGGTACCCTTGAAATTTAAAGACTCAGAGGAAAATCTCCAGCACACACACATTTGATCTTCATTAGGTTGCAGGGACTTTGAAGGTAGGGCTATCTTTTGACTTTCTTTGTATTGCCAGCACTTAACATTGTGACTGGCATAATAAAAACAAAAGTTTACTGATTGATTACTTTATGATGATGGTGGTGTTTGTCCTTCACTCTCTAAGAAGACCATGACATAAGAGATATGATGGCATTAAAACCGCATGAACTGGATTTGACTGGGGGGGGGGGGCGCTTCACTTTCACCAGTTTCACTTTCTCTCCCAGGGCCATGTGGGTCTAGAGGCCAGATATGAATCAGGATGATTGGAGATAGCCTTGGATACAAGGCAATTAGGGTTAAGTGACTTATGCAAATTCACACAGCAAGTGAAAATTGTCTGAAACTGGATTTCAACTTCAGTCCTGACTCCAAGGCCAGTAATCTATCTACTGCACCACTTAGTTGCCCTATAATTGTTCTTGTAGTGACGGCAAAGAATTGTAAATTAAGATACATCTGAATTTGTTTCCTATGTTTGTTGTAGAGAATAGAATGTTTTTCCATAAGAAACAATGAGCAGGAAGGTTTCAGAAAATCTTGCAAAGCCTTCCATGAACTAGTGCAAAGTAAAGTGAGCAGAACCAGATGACAGAGATTGAGATGGAGATGAAGATCAATATGTATGTATATATATACACATACATACATACATATTGATCTTCATATATATATATATATATATTATAAAATGCCAATAATATTGTATTATAATCAACTGTAATTGACAGTTATTCTCAAAAAAATATTCTGAGGGACTGGATGAAAAATTCTCTCCACCAACAGAGAAAGAATGCATTGAGTCAGAATGCAGATCAATCATACATTTTTTTAATTTTTTTTAGTGCTTTATTACTTCTCTGTGTTTTCTTGTTTTCTTTTACAACATGGTATTATGTTTTGAATGACTCCACATATATAATCTATATAGCAAGCTATTTGCTTTCTCAATGTGTGTGGGGGTTGGAGGGGAGAAGGAAAGAAGAGTGTAATTCTAAAATTAATTTTTTTTAAAAAAAAGCTTTAAATTGTTCTTACATGCAAGTGAGGAAAAATAAAATATTGAATTTAAAACTCCATTCAGATGTTATGGACTCAAAGGAAGTTGCCTTTTGCATTAGCAAAGGATCAGTGAACTTCTAGTTCAAGCCCAGGTTCTCTCACTAACTAGATGTGTGTCCTTGTGCAATCAAATAGCAAGTATCTAATGAACCACCTGCCTGGGCTAAGCAATGAGTTTGGTACTGAAGATACTCAGATGTAAAGCAATGCAAGTAATACTTACCCTGAGAAAATCTGCCTTCTATTATGGATAGTAAAACACACAGAAATAGGTATTGTACAGGTAAATGTAGAATTATTTATTTAGGCTTCTCTTTGCATTTCTTTTCTTTTTATCTATAAAATGAACAGTTTGGACTCAGTGAACTCTTAGGTGTGTCCCTCATCGGGATCCATAACCCCATGATTCAAAATTTGTGGTAACCTTGCTTGGTATAAGGTTTATGTTGACCTCCCTCCCTACTTTCCTTTTTTCTTTGCTTTCTAAATGTCTTACACTGGATGCTTTCTAGCTTATCAATGACCTTCTTTACCTATGATGAGCAAAACTGAACACAGTTCCCCAGTTGAGGTATAAAGAGTGCAGAATACAATGATATCTCCAGTTCTTTATTTTTAAAAGTTTCGTCTCTATATTATACTATCATTTTACTTTATGAATCTTTTTATCTCTGTGACAGGTAAAAGGATTCAAAAGCTATTTGCAAGTTTCATCTCATCTTTTTCCTTTTTTTCTTCATTCTTTTTCCTCTTTGTTTTGTCTTTGTCTCCCAATCTCCCCTTTCCCCTCCTTTATTCTATTTTCCCCCTCCTTTATTTCTATTTCTTCCTGCCTTTTGAAGTATTTTCGCATGTTCCAGAAAAAAAATAGCCCAAAATAACTCAAGAAATATCACCTTTATAGTCTCATTTAAAAGCATATATCAATAACACAATTGGAGCATTATGTTAAAAAGATCTTTATTCAAAGACATGTAATAGCTTTTCAATATTTTTTTCCAAATACATGTAAAGATAAATTTCAACAGTCATTTTTGGTAAGATTTTGAATTTCATGTTTTTCTGTCCCCTTCCTCTCCAAGATACATACCCAATCAAAAGATATATAACCATTAAAGGGGGCTACAACCTAATCCTACATGGTTTGAGACATTGATGGCAAGAAGTCCAAAAAGAATACTCTCCCACCTTTTACTTACTATAAAAGTCTAAAGAAGGGTCCCACAAAGCTATAGAATTCATGGAGAGGTCTCCTCCACACAACCAATAGAGAATATATATTTTAATCTACCAGGGTACACAATTTTTTAAATAAATTTTACTCTAAGCCATATTGCTATTATACATAGATTGAAGTTAGTCTTGTAAAAGAAGACAAAGAAATTTGCTTCCTTTAGAATAATTTGGAGCAATTTTTCATGATAGTAAGTCTTACAGAAAACTAGAAGAAATAAACTCAAATTTAAAATAATAGGAAGAAAAACAATTGAATAAATATAATACTAAGATTTACACAATGCTTTGCAAATTGCTCATTAGAAAGAGCACTAATCCTAGATTCCGGAAGACCTGAGCTCAAATCCAACCTCAGACACTTACTAACCCACATGATCTTGGGCAAGTCACTTAACCTCTTTCCCCCTTCATTTTTGCCTTAATTTACTGGGGAAGGAAATAGGAAACTAATCCAGTATTATTGCTCCAAAAAAAAGAGTCCCATGAACCATATAGTTCACCTGATGATGAAAAATTAGCAGGACTTAATGATTGAATAAGAACAATGAAAAATAATTCATTATATTCTCAAAAGAATTCTGCAGCATTGACACTATCATTATCCCCATTTTACAAGTGAGAAAACTTTGCTATGCAGAAGACCCTATACAGGGTCATACAACTCCTAAATATCGGAAACTGATTTGCATTCAGTCCTGTCCTAACTCCACATCCATTATTCTCTATACTGCACTACCTAATTGCCTCTGAAAGTCTACACTTAAAATAAAACTAATTGTATAATGGATTCACTTCTTGCAATAGATAAAAAGTATGAAGACACATTCTTTTTACCTTCACAATTTTTTTGTCTTTCCTGAAGTTGCTTCCATCTCAAAATGAATCATCTACTTTTGTTCCAATAAATCAGTCTCTCTCTCTCTCTCTCTCTCTCTCTCTCTCTCTCTCTCTCTCTCTCTCTCTGTCACAATCACAAACACATGCGCATGCATGCATGTATGCACACACGCAAAGACAAACACACAAACAGATATGCAAACCTTAATACCCCGAACCTCTCTTCTGTCCCTGTATGTTTTTTGAATAACCATGATATGTATGATTTACCACTTTGAAAAATTCCTAGTAAAATTTCCTAAAAAGTTCCTAACTCTGGTTGCACCAAGGTGATAGACTGGATTCAGCACTGGGCCTGGAGTCAGGAGGGCCTGAGTTAAAATCTGGCCTAAGATATTTAATAATTACCTAGTTGTGAGACTGGGAAAATCAAATAACCCCATTGCCTTGTAGCAAAGAGAAAGGGTAACGAAATGAAAAAGTGGTTTAGGGTTTTTATTTTTATTGAAAATAATGTTTTTCTGGTAAGACAAATATACATTTTAATTTCATGTGATAAGAATAAAAAATGGGACTTCAATTTAGTTATTTTATTCAATTCCTATATTCTTTATTAAGGATATTTCCACTACCATTACAGGGCACCTTTTTTTTTCAATTTACAATCTTATATATTTGGCAAGAGCATTCAGAGGTTAAGTTACTTTTGAGATTCACATAACCTTAAGCATATGTCTTCACGTGAATAGCTAGATAAAATCTACCATAATATAGTGCTGCCATATATGAAATTCAGGATGCTCACAGATTTTAGAATATGTGAAAAATAAGCCAAGATCAAGGAGTTTCCAAAACAATCTGTTAAAGTGATACTTTATTACTGCATTAATAAATACTTTTTTGAATTGAACTGAATTAGAATATTAAGTTTTGGAACACATCGGGACTTTGGAATTTATTTCAAGAACCCATTGACCTACATTGCCCATGGGCTGAAGGTAGTGTAGAGAAAAGAGTTGAATTCTTCATTTGAAACTTTATTTTCTCTTTAGCTTTTGCATTCCTTTTCTAAATGAATATATTGAATGGTAGCATTTAAATGAATTTTAAAAACATATAGACAAAATACATGATTTATGGGTCCTCTGAGTTTAGGTAGGTGATAAAAATAACTTGGATATGAACAAAAAATCACCTTGGTATTTTGAGCCTCTGCATTGCTTTCCTGAAGGCCTCCTTCACATCTTTGTTCCTAAAGCTATAGATCATGGGATTGAGCAAGGGATTCACTACTGTGTAGAACAGAGCAGCCAACTTGTCCTGCTCCACAGAATAGGTGGAACTAGGCCTTGAGTACATAAAGAGGAGGGACCCATAGAAGAGCATCACAGACAACATATGGGAGGCACAGGTGGAGAAAGCCTTCCGCCTCCCTGAGGCTGAGCGGATCCGAAGGATGGCTAGGATGATATTGAAGTAGCATATCAGGATTGCTAGCATGCTAGATAGAACTGTGAAACCCACCAGTCCCTGGAGGATCGTCACATAGACCTGTGTGTCCGTGCAGGACATCTTTACTAAGGGTGCAACATCACAGAGGAAGTCATTAATAATGTTTTCCCCACAAAATTTTAATCGAAATGTGTTAGCAGTGTGAGCTATGGCATTCAAGATTCCACCTATATAGGACCCAGCAACCAGTCCAATAGAGAGAGACCTGGACATGGCAGCTGAATAAAGAAGGGGGTTACAGATTGCTACATAACGATCATAGGACATAACAGCAAGGAGGTAACCCTCAGTGTAAGCCACAAGACAGGAAAAGAAAAATTGGGCACCACAGCCAGCTAAGGAGATACGCTTGTCTTCTGATATACAGGTGGCCAAGATTTTGGGGATATACACAGATGTATACCAGAAATCTAAGAATGACAGATTGCCAATGAAAAAATACATGGGGGTATGCAAACGGGAATCAATTCTGATTAAGATGACCAAAGTCATATTCCCTACCAATGTTGCCAAATAAAGAACCAAGAAAATTCCAAAGAAGATGTGTTGCATCCAGGGATCAGCTGAGAAGCCAATTAAGATAAATTCAGTCAGGATGGTCCGATTCCCCACTTCCACAGACATGGTGGTGGCAACCTGATGGAAGGCAAGAAACATCAAAGAGAATTGTAGAGTTCATGAGATTTAGATCTGAAGTAACTCTGGAGGCAGATGGATGACCTAAAGGATAGAGCTTTATACTTGGAGCTAGAAAGACCTGAGTTCACATACTGCTTCACATATTTATCATCTTTTTGATACTTGGCTTATCACTTGACCTGTATGTTCCTCACATTTCCCATCTGTAATAACTATATAATAATAGCACAATTCTCCCAGGATTATCATGAGGTTTAAATGAGATAATGTATTTAAAAATGCTTTTTAACAGGGCATTCCCCAATGCTACTACTGGGTCTTTATCCCAAAGAGATCATAAAAAAAGGGGGAAACATCCACATGTACATAAATCTTTATAACTCCTCTTTTTGCAGTGAGAAATAATTGGAAATTTAGGGTGTGCCCATCAAGTGGTGAATGACTGAACAAATGATATATACATGTTATAGGGTACTACTGTTCTATAATAAATCATGATGGGGTGATCTTGAGAAAAGTCTGGAAAGACTCGCATGAACTGATCCTGAGTGAAGTGAACAGAAGCAGGATGACATTGAACACATTAAGAGCAGCACTGTGTGATGATCAACTATTTTGGATTTATTTCCTCTTAGCAGTTCAGTGATCAAGGATAGTTCTAAAAGATGTGGGATGGTAAATGCCATCCATATCCCGATAAAAAACTCTGAAGTCTGAATGCAGACCAAAGCATACTATTTTCACATTTTAAAATGTGTATAATCTTTTCTCTCATTTTTCCATCAGTTCTGATTGTATTTTAACATAAATAATATGGAAATAAATTAAATGTGTTTGTACATATAGATCCTTTTCCAAACTCATTGTGAAGGGGAAAAGTTGTGTGCACTTCAAAAAGTTACAAAAAGATAAAAGCCATCTTGGCATGTAATTGAAAAAATAAAATAACATTTAATCAAATAGACTGCTTTGTCAAACTTAAAGATATATATCCACATGTATATGTACATGTGCTTTCCCATGATTTCTTGGAGAAAAAGCCTTGACATTCAAAAATGTCAGAAAATAGAACAGACTGTAGGACCTATGTAAGCAAATAAAATGTCTGAATTAGAAGGAACTTTAGAGTATAACACAGATTGCCAGAGTGATGCAGGATCTTAGAGATCATCTAACTCAAATTTCCTCATTTTATAGATCATATGATTATGGTTGAAGAACGATAAAGACTCTCAAAGGGCTCTTCATTTCTAACTCTCTCATTTCACAGATGAGGAAAAAAATAGGTCCCAGAAAGTTTAAATTGCATTTTTGGTGGTCGTACCAGGAAGCATCAGAGGTGCTATGATGGAGGAGATATGATGGCAAATTCTAAGAGAATGGTATGCTGAATATCCTGAAGATACAATGAGGAGAAATGATTGACAGTGTTAGTCATTCAACTGATCATTAATCAATATGCATTTGTCAATTACATAGTACATACCTGGCGCTATCCTAGGTGCTGAAGATGCAGAGTAAAAGCAAAATAAAAGCAAAAACTAGAACCTGCCCCCAGTTTTTCCTTACATGGTTGACTTTCCTAATGGCAGAGACAACAAATATAAAAATACATCCATACATAAATAAATACAGAATGTGCAAAATCGCTTTAAAAGAATATACTAGTAGTCGAAGGGATGGAGAAAGCTCATGTGTGAGAGAGAGTATTTGAATTGAATCTTAAGGAAAGTCCTTTTTCTTAAAAACTGCAAGTTTGGAGGAAAAGAATTGTAGGCATGAGGGACAGAAAGTGCATAAACACCAAGGTGAAAGATAGAGAGAGCATCATAAATGAAGAGTACCAAGTAGGTCAATAAGTTAGACTTTAGATTATGGGGGGATCACTATGTTAAGGTATTCAATAGATAAACCAGAACAGATTGTGAAGACCTTTAGATTTCCAATAGAAAATTTTCGGTTTGATCATAGAAGGAAAAGGGAGATAAAAGGTTTTGTTGAGTAGGGTACTGACATCATCTAATCTGAATTTTAGGATAATCATGCTAGGAAGCAATGTGGAGAATGGATATGAGGGGTTTGAGACTAAGAGATATGAAAACTGCCAAGAATTTGAACCAGAGCAGCTTGTGTATGGAGAGAAAGTTTTATATAGTAAAAATGTTGTGAATGTATTTTTATTTGGCTGCTGATTGTCTATAAGGAATGAGTAACTATGAGGAGTTAAGAATCATATCAACCAATATTGTGAAACTGTATAACTGGAACAACCATGGAATCTGTGAGAGTTACAGAAAAATTCAAAAGAGGGTAGTTTTGGAGGGAAAATAAAGAATTCTGTTTGTGCACATTGAGTTTTAGATACTAATGGAAAATTCAACTGAAAATGTGCACTGATTTATTGCAGGAAACATGATATTCTGGTTCAGGAAAGTAGCTAGAAATGGAAAAATAGATATTTGAGTAATATGTTGAAAAGTGGAAATTCTCCTCTACTTTGACAACAGGTGACTAATTTCTTTTCTTTGTTGAGCCAAGAGGAAAGAAGATGCCTTGGATCATCCAAATTATAAAATCTAGAGGAGAAATTCTGAACCCTTTAATAATCTAAATTTTCAGTCTGTCCTTAAGAAAGAGTGTTTTATTCAATGAAGTAGAGTGAAAATGGTTGTATAATAATTGGCTCCGAGATCATTCAGTCTGAGAGGATCCTGAAAGAATAGATTACCAGAAAAATGAGAAATATTAAATATAATTCAACACAAAAAGGAAACTGAAGACTGGACTAGATATGTGACATTCTCATGCTCATGGAGCTATTTAATGTAATAGGAGTAGAAACTTGCCCTCCTGCTGCCTGGTTCAGGGCTCTATTTTAGTGACAGAATGTAAGTTTAAAGAGCAGAGATAGGTATTCATTAAAGCACTTCAAGTAACAGATTACTAATTACTAAATAAAAGCTTATTCACTACATTGGGAAATTATTGCCTTGAACCTTCTCTGAAATGTTATTTCATCTTTCAAATGTTGTGACTGGACAAAATCAGAGCTAAATCTTATGATCCTATATCTGCATAATGAGGAAGAGATTCACATGCTGGAAAAATCATGAAATGGGGATTTGAGTATCCACTATAAGTCAATTTGACTATAATTCAAGGGAAATGACTGGGTATCTCTTACCATGTCCCAAATGGAGAATAAAGCTTCAGACCTAATGTTTTTGGTAATATACATAATCGAATACAAAACTACTTCACTAACCAGAAATAAGAGGGAATACCAAACCCCAAATAAGTGATGAGATCAGAAAGCAGAGTATAACATAAGGAATTCTGTTTTATTTGTAATAGCATAGAATCCTGACAGTAAATAAATAAACACTTCAAAGGAAATTGTAGCTAAAGGAAGAAAGGAGACACAAAGTTGTGGGGAATGAGTAAACAAATGACAATACTAGATTATTTTTTTTACTTCTTTGAACTTTGAAATAGTCTTCTGTAAAATAGTAATACCTATATTACCAAAAGTGAAAAAGATACATATCAATAGATTTGAATAATTATAAATGGTGTATAAATAGCAATTTAATATTAAGAAAATACATTTTTAATCATTCTGTGAAAACAGATGTCTAGAATTATTTTTTTCATTTTAAATAAAGGGAAACTGTAGGATATTGGTGATGAGCATCAAGTAATTCAAGAACAATTTATATTATTCCTAAAGATGCAGTCTGCTATTAAAAAGAGAACTTGATTTGGAAGAATGAGACCTGGATTCAAATCCTGTCTCTGCTATTGCCAAAGTGAGTTGAGATATGTTATTTGACCCTTTAGGGACTTGTTCCTTATTGTAAAATGAGAAGGTAAGACTGAACAACTTCTATGTCCTATCCATATATAAATTGTTGATCTTATTATATTATGAATCCCAGCTCTAAAATATAGTCACTCATGGCTTGAGATAATTCCTTCCTATTCTCTCTGATCTTCAGTTCCTTCATCTCTAAAGAAGAGGAAAATCAATATCATCTTAAAGTTCATCTTTCCTGTTCTGAAGTTTTGATCCTATGATCCTAAGAGAAAAATGAGACCCAGCTCACTTGGTGTTCATATACCAATCTCTAGTCCCAGCCACTTACCTTCAGCCTGACAAGGGAAAACTTACAAGGCAAGACAATCTGTTTCGTTCCTTGCTCTTCAGCTGTGACTCTTTATCTATGAATCAAAGACTCACACTCTCTTACAATACCAGTATAGCCCCAATATAACAAAGAGAAAGGAAAACAACCATGAGACCAAAGGACAGATTAGAAATACCTTCTGTTGGACTCATGCATATCTCCTATTGGTTCCTCTGGGACCTCTCCTCCATAGCATTTCACACTCCAGTCTCCAATGAATCAATTAGTATTACTTCAGAATTAGGGATGACACATTACTGGTGAACTAAAAAAATATATATTTCATATTTTATTTAAAGTAAACTTTTCCTTTGTGAATATTCTTATTTATTTTTATATTGGAACAATGATTACCCAAAGGTATTTCTGAACCTCATTATTTGAGGCAGTGGAAAGTTCTCCATGGTGCATTAGGAGGAGATATGCATAAATTTTTAAGATAATTTCTAAATTTATCACCTATGATGCCCACTTTGAATTCTAGTCAAACAGGATAATCAATTTGGTCTCAAACATATTTTGTGGACACTTTTTATTATTTGTATATATTTTTATTATTCTCTCTTCCTGTAATGAAAAGTCACTGCTCCTTATCTCCCTTTCACTGTAACCTTCAGCCTCCTCTCCATGACTGTCAAAGCTCTACCTATCAATGAATAGTTCCAGTCCCTTCAAACAAGAAGTATTCCTTGTTCTCCCCAACTAGAGAATAAGGACTTTAGATCTTCTTTGCTTTAGATCTCCTTCCCTTATGGCTCAGCAAGTTTTGCAAGTTTTAAGTCATTTTGGTTCATGTTACCTTGTTCTTTGGTGATACAGTTGTTTTGCATTCTCTTTTTTATCAAATTGGGGCTTTACTAATATTGCAGAAGAGTGTGGGCATTAGAGTCATAGGATCCTGGTTTTAGAATGGTAAGGGACCTTTACAATCCCCAGGCCCAACTCCCTCATTATACAGAGGAGAAAACTGAAGCATTGATAGCTAAGGAATTTGCCCAGAGTTGGTTATCATTAGATTTGAATCCCCATATGAACATTAATTTCACAATCCTTGAAAATGTACTTAATTTCTCAGTATCTATTTCATCTGTAAAATGGAAATAATATTTTAGGACCTGCCTCAGAAGATTGTTCTTTTGTAATGAAACTATTTTAAAAAACTTCAAAGTATAAAGTGAATGTGAGATATTATTATTGGTCCATTTTAGTCCTACCATCAGTCTAATTGTAACATAGAAATATTTTCAGATTTTCAAATAATGAACTAGTGTAAGGTAGGTTTGGGTCAGTTTTACAGATCTAGGAAGGCTAGGTCTGATGACACACTGGGTACCTGAATTCATCATCTGAAGATTAGCTGCCCAATATTTTGAGAGTGTTCAACAGATTGATGAGAGATTTTTTTTCAACATCACCACTATTGCCACAATCTTTAAGACTTTCTACCCTATAGATTGAATACAATCATTCAGTGCAGGTGCTATCCATATGGATGAAATCCCAGGTCTTTGAAACATATTGTCCTAATGTGTTCTTCTTGGGAAGTTTAGACTTCCTGAATCTAACCAATTAACTGCTACAATCTGACTAATTTTCTTTTACATTCATTCTCTTTTTTCTCTATATTAAATCTAAATAATATGTTTAAGTGGTTCATTATCTCAATCTGTGATCTTCCAATACCATAAAATTGTGCAAACCATTCCATGTACTCATCTTAGAATCCTTAATTTCCTTCAAAAGTCAGCTCAAGGGCAGCTAGGTGGCCCAGTGGGTAGAGCACCGGCCCTGGACTCAGGAGGACCTGAGTTCAAATCCGATCTCAGACACTCAATACTTACCTAGCTGTATGGTCTTGGGCAAGCCACTCAACCCCATTGCCTTGCAAAAACTAAAAAAGAAAAAAAGTCAGCTCAAATAACTCCTATTCCTTATCTCTCAATTAGCTTTTTTCACCCTTCACGTTTTCCTAGAATGAACTATCAGAATCTTTCCCATTAATACTTTACATTTTCCAATTCTCATTTGTTTACCTTGTGTATTTTTTTTTCTGTTTAGACTATAAGCCTCTTGAGGTCAGGAACTATATATGTGTGACTGTGTATGGGAGGAGGGGAGGGGGTGTTCTTCTTATATCTCCAATTATCAATGAGAAAGTCCTGCCCTTTGAGAAAATGTAAGTTCATCATCTCCCCAGAAGCAGCTGATGCAAAGTGACAATGAATTAGGCAGAATTGAATATGAAGAATAAAATGCACTATATTGTATTCTGGAATTTGCATTGGAAGTAGACTAAGTTAGTAAAAACAATTCTTTCAATGATACGCTATGAGTTAAATCTTTGAAAAATCATAACTTCCTAAAAATAAAAGTTTTAAATATCCCAACATAGAAGAGAGAAGTGTATTTTGGACACAAAAAAATCATAAAGCTATTTCCTTTTATTTCTTACATGAAAGAGATAAAGAGATATCAAAGGAAAAGTACAGTCAGAAAGAGAATGATTTATCCTGAAACAAAACCCAGAAACAACTAATTGTAGGATCAGAAATTTCTGAAGGGATCTTAGAGGCCATCTTGTCTAACTCCTTCATTTTTCAGATTTATCAACAGAGGTTCAGTAAGGCAAATGCATTTATCATTTTGATGCTTGATGCATGGGTACCCATGAAATTTAAAGACTCAGAGGAAAATCCCCAGCACACACATTTGATCTTCATTAGATTGCAAGGACTTTGAAGGCACTTAACAAAGTGACTGGCATACTAAAAAAATTATTGATTGCTTTATGATGATGATGGTGTTTGTCCTTCATTCTCAAAGAAGACCATGACATCAGAGAAGTGATGTCATGACAAGCACATGAACTGGATTTCACTGGGGGGGGGGCTGTGCTGAGTCACCAGCCTACTTTCTCCCCCAGGGACATCTGGGTCCAGAGGCCAGATATGAATCAGGATGACTAGAGATGGCCTTGGATGGAAGGCAATCAGGGTTAAGTGACTTATCCAAGGCCACAAAGCAAGTGCATATTAAGTGGGTGGGGCTAGATTTGAACTCCAGTCCTCTTGACTCCAAGGTCAGTGCTCTATCCACTGCATCACCTAGTTGCCCTATAATAGTTCTTTTAGTGATGTCAAAGAATTGGAAATTGAGAAGATATCCATCCATTGGGAAATGGCTGGATTTGTTTCCTGTGGATGTGCTAGAGAATAGCATATTGTACCATAATAAACAATGAGAGGAAGCTTTCAGAAAAACTTAGAAAGTCTTACATAAACTGATGCAAAGGAAAGTGAGCAGAACAAGATGATATAGATAGATAGATAGATAGATAGATAGATAGATAGATAGATAGATAGATGATAGATAGAGAGAGAGAGAGAGATAGCAGAACTATAGTATATAGTGACAACAATATTGTATTAAGATCAACTGTAATTGGCAGCTATTCTCAGCAATACAAAAAAATTCCGAGGGACTGGATGAAAAATTCTCTCCACTGGCAGAAAAAGAATGCATTGAGTCAGAATGCAGATCAAAGCATGAAATTCTTAAATTTTTTTCTTAGTATTTTATTCCTTCTCTGTGTTTATTTTTACAACATGGTAATATGTTTTGCATCACTCCTAGTGTATAATCTATATAGCAAACTACTTGCTTTCCCAATGAGCTTGTGGGGTGAAGGGGAGAAGGAAAGGAGAGAATTTGTAATTCTAAAATAATTTTTTTAAAAAAACTCTTAAAACTTTTTACATGCAAGTGAGGAAAAATAAAATATTAAATTTAAAAACTCCATTCAGTTGTTATGGACTCAAAGGAAGTGGCCTGTTGCATAGCAAAGGATCAGTGAACTTCTAGTTCAAGCCCAGGTTCTCTCACTAACTAGATGTGTGTCCTTGGGCAATCAAATAGCAAGTATCTAATGAAGCACCTGCTCTAGGCTAAGCAATGAGTTTGGTACTGAAGATACTCAGAGGTAAAGCAATGCAAGTAATACTTACCCTGAGAAAGTCTGCCTTCTGTTATGGATAGTAAAACACACAGAAATATGTATTGTACAGGTAAATATAGAATTATTTATTTAGGCTTTTCTTTGGATTTCTTTTCTTTTCATCTATAAAATGAACAGTTTAGACTCAGTGATGTGTTCCTGATCAGGACCCATAATCCCATAATTCAAAATTTGTGGTGACCTTCATAACGTTTATGTTGACCTCTATGAAAAGTTGTGCTTGGACAATGGAGCCTCAGTTTTCTTATCTGTTAAATAAGAAAGATCATCCTTGTATCGCTTATGTTAGTAGATTTTTGTAGGAAAATACTTTGTCACTTGTGAAAAGAACATAAAGTTGATAATTACTGACATTTTCTAGGACCTGAGCCTCAGGCTTCAAGATCTAAAGTCTCTAAGCCTTGCTCCTCCAAAAACCCTTTTGTCTTTTGGTCTAGTGCTATGTTTCCAAGGTTACTTCTACATGGACATTCCATCCGCTAATGCAGATGAGCAACTTTACCATGGTTCATAAGGTTAGAGCTATCTGGGAGGATTGAGGAGTTAAGTGATTTCTCCAAGGTCACAGAGCTAGAACAAGGTCGCAGAGGCAAGACTCACCTGCAAGTCTTTTCTGAAATGAGAGGCAATCCAAAGTAGCATGGAGAGCCTTGAGAGAAAAAGGATTCTTTTCACTTGGAGTCTGCAAAAAGAGGCTCTTTGGATGGCCACTTGTTGGGTTGATTATGGAAGGGATTCTGGTTCTGATTAGGGTTTGATTAGATGTTTATGACTGCTGCCATTTTGGAGATTCTAAGTCTCCCTTTCTTCAAGACTGCCCTCAGGCCCTCCTGCCCCATTGCTGCTCTTCCAAGACCTGAGTGCCAAGAAAATATTACATTTGCCTTAATGGATATTTATTCTCCACCAAGGACAGAGACCAAAGAAACCCAGGGAGTTCATATTTCACAGAACAGGAACAACTGTGAGTTGACCTAAACATCCAACGATTTGGAATATGTCAGAGCAAAGTATTTTAGACACAGAAGGAAACATAGAGAGTTTTGATGAAATATTAACCAAGTCACAGATGGTGACAACAGCACCTTTTCTTTTCCTGGTATCTGTGACCTTAGCCCGTTTAGTCACTGTGGTACCCTTCCTTTCTGTCAGTAACTTCCAGCAGACTTTGGAGGCAATGAAGACTAATTCTGATTAAAACACTGAATATTCTATAAAGATGGACTTTTCTTTCTTTCCTCCCTTCTTTGTTTTAATTCTTCCTTTCTTTGCTTACTTGCTCCTGCTCTCTCTTTCTCTTTCCTTCTGTGATTAATTAAGACATAGAGACTCACCTAGGGACACTGAGAGATTCAGTGACCTGTCCTACAGCCAGTATGTGTCAGATGTGTGACTTGAACCCAGGCCTTTCTGATGCTGAGGCTGTCTATTTTCCTCATTAAACTGTTCCTATTTCCTTTCTGGGAAAAGTCAATATAAATATAAATCAGCTGCCATAGATTCTCAAGTGTCTCTTGGCTTCATAATCAGATTTCACTGCATAGCTATATAAGGACGTGATGGTTGGTCATTTCCTCCTGCTTCCTCATTCTTAATTCTGTTGTGTTAATAAGGAGAACAGATTTCTTTCTTGGTTTCTGTATGAGATGAACAGAATCCTTTGGGACCTGTATCCTTTTCAATCAATGATTATGGGGGTTGCATTTAACTGGGAAAAGCTCTTTTAAGAATTGGGGGGAGGGGCAGCTAGGTGGCACAGTGTATAAAATACCAGCCCCAAGTCAGGAGTACCTGAGTTCAAATCCGGTCTCAAACACTTAATAATTACCTAGCTGTGTGGTCTTGGGCAAGCCACTTAACCGTGTTTGCCTTGCAAAAAAAAGCTAAAAAAAACCTCAAAAAAAAAAGAATTAGGGGGAAAGGGGCAGCTAGGTGGGGCAGTGGATAGAGCACTGGCCCTGGAGTCAGGAGTACCTGGGTTCAAATCCCATCTCAGATACTTAATAATTACCTAGCTGTGTGGCCTTGGGCAAGCCACTTAACCCCGTTTGCCTTGCAAACTCCTAAAAAAAAGGGGGGGGGAATAAATAGGCAGCTAGGTGGCACTGTGGATAGAGCAGTGACCCTGGAGTCAGGAGGACCTCAGTTCAAATCTGACCTCAGACATTTAATAATTGCCTAGCTGTGTGATCTTTGGCAAATAACTTAAAAAAGAATTAGGGGATTTACCACTACTAGGTCTGTATCCCAAAGAGATCACAAAAAAGTTTTAAAAACTCGCATGTATAAAACGATTTATACCAGTTTTCACTATGGCAAATAATTGATGGAATGGCTGTACAAAATGTGGTATGTGAATGTGATGGAGTATTATTGTTCTGTGAAAAATCATGAAGAACAAGACTTCAGAATAGCCTGGAAAGACTTGCATGAACAGATGTTGAGTGAAGTGAGCAGAACCAGAACACTGTAAACATTGACAGCAACATTGTGTGATGATCCACTAGGATGGCCTGCTCATCTCAGTAGCACAATAGTCAAAGGCAGTTCTAAAGGACTTATGATGGAAAAACCATGCACACCCAGTGAAGGAACTTGGAAGTTTAAATGAAAAGCTTACTATTTTCAATTTTTAAAGTTTTGGATTAGTTATGATTTTCCCCCTTTCATGCTTTTTATGATTTTTCTTTCACAAAATGATTAATATGGATATATGTTTAACATAATTATATGTAAGGGACTGTTGTGTGTGTGTAAGAGGACTGTTAACTTTCTTCACCTGGTGTCCTCAAGCACCAGAGCACTATTGTACTGGTTTGTGGGAGAATGCCACAGGAGTGGGAGTGGACCAGGAACTGGGGAGGATATTTAAGCACTTGTATTTGATTTAACAAACAGAGATTTTGGAGAACTTGGAGAACTTTACACCATTGTCTCCCATCCTTTCAGTGTTCTCCTGAAGCTAGCTGGCAGGAACCTAATCCTTACTGAGTAACTAGTCTAAAAGGAACATAACAATTATACATGTATAATCCATAATGGATTGCTTTTTTTAAATTTATGCAAGACAATGGGGTTAAGTTATTTGCCCAAGGCCACACCCCTAGATAATTATTAAGTGTTTAAGGTTGGATTTGAGCTCCTGACTCCAGGTCCAGTCAGTGCTCTATCCACTGCACCACCTAGCTGTCCCAATAGATTGCTTTCTGTCAGAGCAGGAGGAGAGAAGTGGAGAGAAAAAATGTGAAACTCAAAATCTTATAATAATGATTGTTGAAAACTATCTTTGCATGTAATTGAAAAAATAAATTAATTAGATATATAAAAAAGAATTAGGGTATTTATTCAGACTTTGGCAAGAGGAGGTTTCAGACCCCTATATTTTGTTTCTTTAAATTTATTACATTGAGTATAATTCTAACAGTATAGGTTCTTTTGCCTTATTGAAGTTTTGTTTTTCCCCAATCTCTCAAGCATTATGCACCTAAGTAATTTTTAAATTACCAGTATTTGTAATAAAAACTTTTGAAATGAATGAATAAGAAACAATCTTAATATTTCATGTCAGAGGGATTTGTGAGAACATCTAATGAAGGATCATAGAACCTCAGAATATCTGAGTCAGAAGGGTTGACCTTAGACCTTTCCAAAAATCCCCTTTATAACATCTCTGACGGGCATTGATCCACTTCGGCTTGAAGAATTCACCATCATGACAGATCATTTTACTTTATGACAGCTGAGACATTTAGACAGTATTTCTCTTTATTGAACCTAAATTTACTTCTTTCTACCTTCTATGTGAAGAGCTTACAACTAATTCTGTATCATTTCATAATTGATTCTATTCTGAAATTGAGTCTATTTTGTATTACTGCCTCATTTTTGTATGACTTCAAGACACATTTCTTTGTCTCTTAGTCTGTGAACTAAATTTAGCAGTTAAGGTGTCCTGTTAATTATTATTCTGTTCTTGCCTCAAGAAAATCTGTTCTCCTGGAGGACTGCAGATGGACACCAAGGAGTCTGTTCCACTATCTCCAACCTTGCAGCTGGGCTCAAACAAAGAACATTCCTTATTCAAAAGAATTTTACTTTCCTTCTGATTTAGTTAAAAGAAAACTTATTATACCTCAGACCTTGGACTCCTGAAAAATTCTATGACCATCTGTTGCTATCTTTGAAAGCCTACAAACTAACCTGGAACATTTTCCCAAGATATACTCTTCATCCTTGTATAATTGTCTTATCTCCTTCCTAGGAGCTAGGAAATTTGCTTTGCCTGATCCAGTAAAAATAGCTTCAGTATTCAGATGAGTCATATAAATCAATTAAGCATTCCTACTAGACAAAGAAGGTTGGTTGCTAACCCCACCTGAGTTTTAACTCATTTTCCTTGATGTAACCAATCATATTATCTTCACTTCCATGATTCTGTCAATTGTATTATCAATTGCATTATTTTGCTCTTTGTTCCTTGCTTAGAAAAAGGAGCTAAACTTTTTCTTCTGCCATTGGTCAACCAGATCAGTTTGATCCATTTTATTAACATGTTCACACCCTGCTAATAAACTTATAAAGATTGGGGTTATGCACCTTTGTTTCCCCTTATTAAATTTTATCAAGATATATTAATTGTTCCTATTATGGACCTTCAGGTACTTGAAGATAACAAGTATGTCTCCACCAAAAGTTTTCCCTTCCTTGGACTACATATCCCCAAATCCTTCAAATGATGTTTCTTTGTCATTATCTTATGATCACTCACTTTTCCTTTTCACCTTCCTCTGGGCAAATTCTATTATGTCATATTCTCCCAAAAACATAGTGTGAAGAATTGAACATCCTCCTCCCTCTGTTTTACTGAGGAAATGAGAAATAATACTTGTACAACATTCCTCAAAGGGTTCTTATAAGGGGAACACTTCAAAACCATTTTTTCTTTAAGTAGAAAGAGCAGGCTGACATGCAGATTTGTAAATGAATTATCTTAAATGTTTTCTTGATAAAAATGAAGGTAAACCATTTGAGACCAAGGACTGTGATCCTTATCCTAAGTTCCTAACACAGTCCCTAGTGCTTATAAAGGTCCTTGGCATTGGGAAGCTGTATGATAAATGTTTCTTTATTAATGGGGTTTCTGAGAAGTGACATCACAGTGCTTCTATTTTGCATATTATTGAAAAGGAAGCATGATATAATGGGAAAAAAACATAAAACTGAGTGGTTCAAGACTTGAACTTATGTCATAGTTCTACCAGGAACTAGTTGTCTGACCTTAGACAAGTTACTTCTCTTTGGGAGGCCTCAGTTTCCCCAAGTACATATTTGGGCTGGATCCTTTAAGGTCTCTTTGACTTTTGCCATTCTAGTCTCTAGGGTCCTACCTATCTCTGGTGTTCTATGAATAATCACTCAATCAATCATACAATATTTATTAAGCACCTGCAATGTGTTTGCACTGGGTTAGGTACTTAAAAATACAAAAATTGGGGCAGCTAAGTCATGCAGTGGATAGAGCATTGGTCCTGGAATCAGAAGGACTTCAGTTCAAATCCAGCCTCAGATATTTAATAATTGCCTAGCTATGTGACCTTGAGTAAATCATTTAACCCCATTGCCATAAGTAAAAAAAAAAAAAGTTTACGTAAAAAATACAAAGATAAAAGATTAAAAAGTCAATGCCTTCAAGGACCTTATGTTGTATTCCCAGAGAGTCAACAGTCATATAGATAGAGATAGAGATAGAGATAGAGATAGAGATAGAGATAGAGATAGAGATAGAGATAGAGATAGAGATTCAGATAGAGATAGAGATAGAGATGATATAGATATAGATATATTCAAAACAAATAGTTAAGTTTTTGTAAAAACTGCTTGAGGGGTAAAGAAAAACTTTATGCAGAAGTTGATATTTTAGTCAAGCTTTAAAGAACTTGTGATCAAAAATTGCTTTCACAATCCTGCCATAGTATGTTCTAAGGTCCTTCCTACTTCTGACATGCTAGCTTTTGTTATGTTGCTTTCCATCTCTAACACTTTATGTTGTTAAGATCTTATGTAGCCCTTGATATTTTATGTTCTGAGGTCCCTCCCATCTCTGATATAGGCTTTTCTATAAAAGTCTTTTACAACAACATTCCATAAATCTAGATTTGCTGAAAACAAACTCTTGATTGGGCAACCTATCTTCTTAGTAATCCTAAAGCCATTGTACAAGTAAGAGAACCAAGACTTGAGTTAATACCTTTAGAGAAAACACAGAAGTGAAAGGGGGTAGGAACATTAATTTGTATAAGAGAGGAATAGAAATCATCATGATGAATGATCCTATTAGATTGATGAAGGAGGGGGAAGGTTTTAAACTGGCGGGCTGGGGATTAATCATTCCTTGGAGGTAATCCTAGAATAGGGTAGATTAAGTGATAGCATTCTGGAATTAGTCAGAATAACATTAGATATTTGCTGGGTTGTTCCATTTAGGGGACTCCAACTATTCCTGTAAGATAATTCTGCTCAAAGGTTGTTTACTTTAGTGCTGCTGCCTCAACTCTCTTTGTTCCCTTGGATTTTTTCTTCCCAATTCATAGAAGACCACAGTTATCTGCCTTTCTTAATAGCCCTTGAGTTTTCTTTTTCATTGGTGTTCTTGTGGTTAAGAAAGAACCTGACTGTCTTCTTGCTGGGGCTGTATTTTGGGGAATCTCTATCTGAGTTCTGAATGTGATGAATCTCCATGAATGTATCTAGGCTAGTCATCATACAAATGGCACATAAATTGCCAAATGGCACACATTTGACAACTTTTTACAAGCTGACAGAATTTGTTTCTTGCAGATTTAGGCTTGGAGAAGTAAGAGTCACTTCATAGTGATGATGAGGCCTCAGATTTCAAGAAAGAGAAATGTTGCTACAAAAAAGAAACTAAGAACTCCAAAAGGAAAGGTAGATGGACACTTTAGAAGTCACACATGTAGGAAATCTTGGCTCTTCTACTCAGCAATTTTGAGATATTTTTAGCCAGGAGAACCTGATTCATTTTGGCTAAATTTGACCAGTATGACCAAAACAAATGGACAACTATTAAGATGATAGGATGAGATACAAATAAATGAGTAACATAAAATAATGTAGAGTCTAGTTCCATTGGTTACCCAGTACAAAAGAGTAGAAGAATGTTGATGTTTCTGAGGACCAGATGAATGTGACAGTGTCAGTGATAAAAGCAGATAACGGTCGTAAAATGTGGATTTCAGACATAGAT
Organism: Macrotis lagotis; assembly: GCF_037893015.1. Classification (NCBI taxonomy): domain Eukaryota; kingdom Metazoa; phylum Chordata; class Mammalia; order Peramelemorphia; family Peramelidae; genus Macrotis; species Macrotis lagotis. The sequence goes on along the minus strand of NC_133660.1, from coordinate 295,384,524 downwards.
ATTCACTTAACTGTATGATCTTTGGTTAGTCTTTTTTGTCTCAGCTTTCTACAATATGTAAAAAGAGTATGTTTATATAATTTGCTGACTTCAGAAGTCTACTAGGAGAAAAATGCTTCTTAAATCTTGCTTTTGACTCAATAAACAGATGGCAAGTATCTGCAAAGACTCAAAATTTTGATTTACATGATTCAGTGAAGGGGCCCCAAGTAGTAGATTCCAAAATGAAATGTTCTGTAGTCAGAAGAACTGGAATAAAAATCTTCCTTTTACTCTTGCTCATCTAAATGTTTAGAATTTCTTCTCTTTGTGCCAGTGGCAAGAGCAATGACTTCAGAATCAGAGTTTTGAGGTCAAATCTCCTTTCTGATCCTTATTGTCTCTTTGACTTTGGGTAAGTCTATACAAGGAGGGAGTTGGACTAGGTAACTTCTGAGGTCCTTCCCAGCTTTCTATCTGTAAAGAATAAACAAGAAAGGCCACACAAGAACACCTTATGTTCCCACCCACCTGAGAATATAGACTTTGCCTTCTTCTTTAAGGGGTAGAAAACCCAGTCTCCACTTGGAGGGAATATAAGGAACTTAAAAACTATTTCACCTATAACCGGAGGATTAGTGGGCAGGGGGCCTACAGGCAGCATAGATCCCACTTACCTGGTTATCTTTTGCCATGAGGTACAGTTTGATATATGTTATACATAGATGATGAACAATATACATATAATACATTAAATACAATCTATTTAAATATATTCACAATATGCATGTACACATTTTATGTATATAGAGAAAAAGAGAGACAATGCTAATCAGAGAATCCCTGATATGTAGAAGCAGAAATTATTATACCGTAATTTCATTTAGTCTTATTTGCTGCAAAGAAGAGAAAAGCATTTACATATAGGATCTACTACCTGGAAGCCACTATGATAAGAGCTTTTAAAAATATCATCTCATTTAATCATTCCAATAATGATGCAAGATAAGTGCTATTCTTATCCTCATTTTACAGGTAAAGAAACTGAAGCAAACAGAACTTAAGTGACTTGCCCAATGTCACACTGTTAATAAATCTGAGATTGATTTTGAATTCAGGTATTATCTGCATTGTTTCCCCTGCCACCTAACTGCCTTTAATATGGAATCAATCAATTCCCATTTTATTTTTATTTTTTATAGTTTTTTTAATTTATTTTTTATTCTCATTTTGTAAAATGTTTTTCTTTACATTAATAAAATATACTTGTTTGCAAGTAAACAAAATACCCCTCCCCCCATGAATATAGATAGACTTGCTTGGGCAAAAAAGTAAAGGGGGGAGAAAAAAATTAAAATTAAAAAAATAACAGTAATAATTGTAGGTATGGCCAGGTTGCACAATGGACGAAGCACCAGCCCTGGAGCCATGAGCACCCGAGTCCATATCCAGCCTCGTAAACCCAATAATCACCCAGCCATGTGACATGCAAGCCACCCGATCCCCACTGCCCTGCAAAAACCAAAAAGAATAAAACAAAAGACCCAAAATAAAATAAAATAGTAATAATAGTAGGGGTGGCTGGGTAGCAGACAGAGCATTGGCCCTTGAGCCAGGAGCACCTGGGTCCGAATCTGGCCCCAGACACCCAATGATCACCCTGCTATGTGGCCCCAGGCAGGCCACCCAGCCCCACTTGCCCTGCACCCTCCCCCAAATAATAATAACAAAAAATGTGTTTCAGTCTTTGTTCCAACACCATCAACTCTGTCATGAGTGGATCACACTCTTTATGATAAGTCCATCACAAAAGTTACTTCCATATTTTTCCACCATTGCCATTGCTGATCGCAACTCCCTCCTTTCTTATTTCTCCACTACCATGTACTATATGTTCTCTCTCCTTTCACTCTGACTCTGCTGTAGGGTTGCTGAGTGGCACAGCAGACAGATCCCTGGTCCTGGGGCCAAGAAGACCTGAGCCCCCATACTACCCCTTAGGCCCAGAATCCACCTGGCCCTATGGTCCTGGACAGGCCTTCCAATCCCAGCCCCTTGCAAGAAGCAAAAAAAGAAAATGTGTTATATCTGGCCACTGTCCCTCCATGGTCCATCCTCTCCTCCTTTATTCACATCCCCACCCTTTCCCCCTGCTCCCCCCTCCTTCTTACTCCAGTTGTCTTTACCCCGTTGAGTATATTTGCTGTTTCCTCTCCTAGCCATCTCTGATGAGAGCAAAGGTTCCCTCATTCCCCCTTGCCTCCCCCCCTTCCATATCATTGTAATAACTCATTGTAATTAAAAAAATCTTATTATGTGAAATAGCTTGGACTATCCCCCCTCTCCTTTTTCTTTCTCCCATTCCATTTCCCTTTTTTTCTTATTGACTCCATTTTTACACCATATTTTATCTTCGAATTCAGCTTTCTCCTGTGCTTCAACTATAAAAGCTCCCTCTACCTGCTCTATTAACTGAGATGGTTCATATGAATATTATCAGTATCATTTTTCTATACATGCAGTTCATCCTCATTAAGTCCCTCATATTTCCCCCCTCTCCTCCAATCTCCATGCTTCACCTGAGTCCTGTATCTGAAGATCAAACCTTCTGTTCAGCTCTGGCCATTCCAAAAGGAACCTTTGAAATCCCCCTGGTTCATTGAAAGTCCATCTTTTTCCCTGGAAGAGGACATTCATCCTTGCTGGGTAGTTCATTCTTGGCTGCATTCTAAGCTCTTTTTGCCTTCCGGTATATTGTATTCCAAGCCCTACGAGCTTCCAATGTAGCTGCTGCTAAGTCCTGTGTGATCCTGACTGCAGCTCCACGATATTTGAACTGTGTCCTTCTAGCTGCTTGTAATATTTTCTCTTTGACTTGGGAGTTCTGGAAGTTGGCTATAATATTCCTGGGGGTTGGTTTTTTGGGATCTCTTTCTCGGGGGGATCGGTGGATTCTCTCCATTTCTATTTTGCCCTCTGCTTCTAGAATATCAGGGCAATTTTCCTGTAGTAATTCTTTGAAAATGATGTCAAGGCTCTTTTCCTGATCATGACTTTCAGGTATTCCAATAATTTTCAAATTATCTTTCCTAAGTCTGTTTTCCATATCAGTTGTTTTTTCATTGAGATATTTCACATTTTCTTCTAATTTTTCATTTTTTTTTGGTTTTGAAGTATTGATTGCTGATTTCTGGTAAATTCATCAATCTCCCTGAATTCTATTCTTTGTCTGAAGGATTTATTCTCCTCAGAGAGTTTTCTTATCTCTTTTTCCATCTGGCCAATTTTGCTTTTTAAAGCATTCTTCTCCTCCATAACTTTTTGAACTGTTCTATCCATTTGACCTAAGCTGGTTTTTAGCATGCTATTTTCTTCAGCATTTTTTTGGATTTCCTTGAATAAGCTGCTGACTTCATTTTCATGTTTTTCCTGCATCTCTCTCCTTTCTTTTCCCAGTTTTTCTTCCAACTCCCTTATTTGATTTTCAAATTCTTTTTTGAGTTCTATCATAGCCTGAGCCCAATTTCTGTTTTTCTTGGAGTCTTTAGATGCAGGAGCTTGTGCTTCCTCATCTTCAGACTGAGTATTTAGATCCTTCTTGGGCTCATTTGCAAAATATTTCTCAATGGTCTTCCTCTTGTTTCTTTGTTTGTTCATTTTCCCAGCCTAAGCCTGTTTTTGGGGGGTGCTTCCTGAGCTTTTGGGGCACTCCCACAAGGGTCTCAGTGTGTGAGGTTCTGTCCTCCCTCCTCCTGGTCTGTGAATGACCATAAGCACCCCCCTCTGCCATGGGGCTGAGGGGGGGGGCTGCTGTTCTATGGGGGAGCCTAGACTGCGATCAGGATCTGAATGTGGTCAGAGCTCCAGAGTCCTGTTCCAGGGCCAGAGGACAGAGCTCTGCAGTCTCCCTTCACTCCCCTCCCTCAGCTCAATGGGCTCATGCCCTGGGGGCTCCTGCTTACCTGCTCCACCTGCTTCTGTTTCCAGGTCTATGCTGTGGAAAGACCAGGCTGCTGGCTGTGTGCCTTGAGGGCTGGGCTCCTCGTGCTCTGGCAGAGGTCCCCAGCTGTTCCCCCACTTTGTGCCGGTGCTCCCCAGGGTGCAGCTCAGGAGACGCCCCCGCTGCTGGGAGCTGTAGCTCCCAGTGCCCTGGGGCTGCCTCTGGGAGGCTGAAGTTCTTTGGCTCTGGCTGGCCACCCCTCTGGTGGGCCGCCTCTCCGACCCCAGGGAGCAGAACCTTTCTGCTCTTTTCCAGGTTACCTTGAGTAGGAGAACTGCCTCACTGGGTCCCTTTGTGGGTTCTCTCTATTGAAAGTTTAGTTAGAGTCCTTAGTTTATGAGTTTTTATCCGAGAGCTCCTAAGACTCGATCCTTTCATGTCGCCATCTTGGCTCCGCCCCCACTCAATTCCCATTTTAGATCAGATTCCACTTCTCCATCAGTCATGCTATAATTGGAGTATCTCTCCTCTATAAGGGTCTAAGATCTCTCTAAATAGTTATCATTACCAAAATGAATCTTATCAGACAAGGATTTAGTGGTCCTTGAACTTCTTTTTATATAAAAAGAATAAAATCATGTCAATGAAGCACAATGAGAAATGGGGTTGGGAAAAACTGTTCATTGGAAAGAAACCATCTGGTAACTTCTTCTGTTGATTATCAAGTTTAAACCATCTTCTTTTTGATCTCAGGTGTCCCAAGGCCCCCATTAGACTATCAGAGTTATCAGATTTAAGCTAATCCTTCTTTAACATTTAAGTCAGGATGGAACACTGGTCCTAGAGTCAGGAGGACCTGAGTTCAAATCCGGCCTCAGACACTTGATAATTACCTAGCTGTGTGGCCTTGGGCAAGTCACTTAATCCCATTGCTTTTCAAAAACTAAAAAAAAAAAATTAAGTCAATTTTTTAAAAAGTGGTTCTTCTACAGTATCAATGAGATGTCCCATCAGTTCTTAGTCACTGGGAACTATCATTTCTGAATCCCACCATCATGATTTCAAGCTCTTAGAGTCAAGGAGTCAGTCCACAAGGATCACCTTGTATAATCCTGCTTGAGTTTCCTCCTCTGTAGTGGGAACAAGAATGGCTGTGCACCAAGATTCCAGTTTCTGTCTCCCAGAGCCTTCCAAAAATACAAATCCAGAAATCTATTTCCCTACCCCCCCAAAAAAATCATCTACAGGTAAATATTGGGAGATCTCCTGCTTTCATGACAGAGCTCCCTGCTTAATATGGATGATTCTAATCTAGTTATTGTGAAGATAAATAAAGATAATATTTGTAAAGTCCTTTGCAAGCTATAAAGTGTTACATTAAAGCTAGTAACTAATATAATATGGGCAGTTGTATGGTGCAAAAGCTAGTGGATTGGGCCTGGAGCCAAAAGACCTGGGTTTAAGTCTGATCTCAGACACATAATACTATTTCCCTCCATTTTTTCATCTCTAAAATAAGTTGGAGAAGCAAATGGCAGTCATTCCAGTAGGCTTGCCAAAAAAAAAAAGCAAATGAGAATACAAAAAGAAAGACATGACAAAAATGACTGAACAACCTGTTATTATTATTATGTCTGTAGTGAACATTTTTAGCCTAAGGCTACTATAAAATATTTCTCTACAAAGTAAGAATGTTTTAAATAATGAGACAATTTTGGGGGGTTCTAAATAAAATGTTATATGTGGATTATGCCATAGATATCAGCTACCCAAGTCTACCTTCCCAGGCTATTAATGACATGAAGGGAACACTGGATTTACAGGGGGAAGAGCTTCTGAAAGATCCCAACATTTTGGAAAGAATTTGATGTCAAGTCAATGGAAGACTCCTGGTGTGTTATCTAAAGACCAATTTTATTTATTATGGAAAAATTTATCATTAGAGAAAGAGTTCATAATCTGTGTGTATGTGTGTGGAAGGGGGGATGGAGACAGAGATGGAGACAGAGAGACAGAGAAATTTCTAGAGCATTTTAATTCCATGAAAACAGGAATTCTTTCTAACAGGCTACTTGCTGGAGTGTTATGTAAGACACACTGAAGTCATACAAATGCTTTTCTGTGCCACAGGTGAATATTAAATATGAAGTAAGTGAGTGAGAGGGATAGTGAGAATGATTTGAAAATCTTCCCCAAGGAGATAGTGAAAGAATTACTCGGAGGATTCTCTTGGTTTTGTTGTTCTTCCCATCAAATGAAGTTAATAGCAAAATTTCTCATTAGGAGTATTCACAATTTGATAATTCCAGATCTAAACCTTACCAAAGATCAAAACTGTTTAAAAGAAACTAAGGCCAAGGAAATTTTAGAAGAGAATTTTATAATTTCCAGACTAAAACTTCCTCAAATCCTCAAATTTAAGATTCAAAGGGAATTTTGGTTTTTACCTAATATCCAATTAATCCAACAAATATCTGAATGTAGTCTCAACTATAATATATCTGATAAATGATCATCAAGGACCCATGTGAAGACTTAAAAGGAAGAGAAATTCATTATCTCTTGAGGGAGTCCATTGGACGTTAAAGGATTTTCTTGCATATATTTTCCTTGATTTGGGGTCTAATTCTGATATTTTCCAAGTTTTATCATTACATATGCATCTACATTATAGACCTAAATAGGATATGTTGCATCCCTCTTAGAATGTTCTCTGACAGCAGTTCAATTCTTTAAGACAGCTTTTACGTCGGCATCAACCTCTTCTTTTCTCTAGGTTAAGCATCCTAATTCTTTCAACCAATTCTCTTAGGATTTTCCTTCCTGCTTTTCTTTCTCCTCCTTTCCTTTCTGCTTTACTTCCTGATTTTCTTACACTAGATACACTCTAGTCTGTCAGCTTCCTATCAAATAAAACTGAACACAGTGAACAAAACTGAACACAGTTATCCAGGTGAGGTATAATGAGTGCAGAAAAAAATGACATTTCCAATTCTTTATTTCTGAAAGCTAGATCTTGATATTATACTATTATTTGATTTTATAATTTTTTTTTATCTCTGTGATAGGTAAAAGGATTCAAAACATATCTTACATGTTGGATCTCATCTCTCCCATTCTTCCTTCCTTCTTTCCTGCTTTTTCTCTTTGTATTCCCTTTCTCTCCCACTCTCCCTTTTTCCCCCTCTCATTCTTTTTCTTCCTGCCTTTTGCTCAAGCAGAAATAGTTCAAAAAGAAATGACACCTTTATAGTGTGAGTTAAAAGTTTATGTCAGGGGTGGCTAGCTGGCACAGTGGATAAAGCACCGGCCCTGGAGGCAGGAGTACCTGGGTTCAAATCCAATCTCAGACACTTAATAATGACCTAGCTGTGTGGCCTTGGGCAAGCCACTTAACCCCATTTGCCTTGCAAAAAAAAACCTAAAAAAAGCTTATGTCAACAGCACAGTTGGATTATTATGTCAGAAAGATCTTTATTTAGAGACATGTAACTAATTTTCAATAATTTAGGTTTTTTTTCCAATTACAAGTAAAGGTAGTTTTCAACATTCATTTTTAGTAAGATTTTTAAGTTCTACATTTTTCTGCCTCTCTCCTTTCCCACCTACCTCCCCAAGACTATGAGTAATTGATATTGGTTGTACATATGCAATCAAAAAATATGTAAATATTAAAGGAGATTACAGCATAATCCAAGTGGTTTGGGATACTGATGTCTAGAAGTCCAAAAACCATACCTTCCCACCCCATACCTACTATAAAGGAGTCTAAAGAAGGGTCTCACCAAGATATAGAGATTTTATATATATATATATATATATATATATATATATATATATATTATATATAGAGAGAGAGATAGATAGATAGATAGATAGATAGATAGATAGATAGATAGAAAGATATGTATATGCATATATTTAGGTTTTTGCAAGGCAATGGGGTTAAGTGGTTTCCCCAAGGCCACACAGCTAGGTAATTATTAAGTGTCTGAGGTCTGACTGGAACTCAGGTACTCCTGACACCAGAGCTGGTGCTCTATCCCCTGTGCCACCTAGCCATCCCAAGAATATATTTCTAATCTACTCAGGTAGAAATTTTCTTTTAAATTTTACCCTGTCATATTGTTATTGTAGATAAAACAAAGTGACTTGTTTATTATAAAGTTAGTCTATCAAAGAAGACAAAGAAATTTGTTTTCCTTTAGAATCATTTGGAGAAATTTAACATGACGATTAGCCTTACAGAGAAAACTAGACTAGAACTAATCTCAAATACAGAAACCTTAAACTAATAGGAAGAAAAACAATTGAATTTGTATAACACTAAGATTTACCCAATGCTAAGCAAATTATTGAGTAGCCAGAGCACTAGGCTTGGATTCAGGAAGATCTCAATTCAAATCCAACCTCAGACACTTAACTAGCCCATGTGATCTTGAGCAAGTCACTTAAACTCTTTTTGCTATAATTTACTGGAAAAGGAAATGGCAAACTCATCCAGAATTTGTGTCCCCAAAATTCCATGGACCATATCCATCCACATGATCATGAAAAGTTTGACATAATTAAATGATTGAATGACAACAATTAAAAATATTTCATTATATTCTCAAAGTTTCAGCTCCTAAATGTCTGACACCCATTTCAGTTCAGTCCTGTCCTGACTCCACAGCCAATATTCTCTAACTTTGCTATCTAGTTGCTCCTGAAATTCTACCTTTTCTTATTGTGAATATTTTCTCTTCCATTCCAGGACACCTGTTTTCAATATATAACCTTACAGATTTTGTTAGAGTATTCAGGGGTTGCAGTTTTTCAGGATCACATAGCCATAAACATGTCTTCATGCGAATAATTAGGTAAAATCGACCATAACATACTGCTTCCATAACTAGTCTGGAGTTCAGGGTACTCAGATTTCTGAATATGTGAAAAAGAAACCAACAAGGACTTTCCAAAACACTATGTTATATTGAAACTTTATCACTGCTTTAATAAATAATTTTAATTGAACTGAATGAGAATATTAAGTATTGAATACATCAGGACTTTGGAATTTATTTCAACAACCCACTTTATAGATAAAGAAACTGAAGGTAATAAACTTATGTTATTTGCCTACATTGCCCATGGAATTGATGGTAGTATATAGAGGAGAGCTCAATTCCTCACTTGAAACTTTATTTTCTCTTTACATTTTACAATCATTTCCTAAATTAATATATTGAATTGTAGCATTTAATTTCAACAACAATGCATTGAGAAAACACATGATTTATGGGTCCTCTGATTTTAGGGAGGTGACAAAAATATCTTGGATGTGAATAAAAAAAATCACCTTGGTATTTTGAACCTCTGCATTGCTTTCCTGAAGGCCTCCTTCACATCCTTGTTCCTGAAGCTATAGATCATGGGATTGAGCAAGGGATTCACCACTGTGTAGAACAGAGCAGCCAACTTGTCCTTCTCCAGAGAATAGTTGGAACTAGGCCTTGAGTACATGAAGAGGACAGACCCATAGAAGAGCATCACAGACAACATATGGGAGGCGCAGGTGGAGAAAGCCTTCCGCCTCCCTGAGGCTGAGCGGATCCGAAGGATGGCTAGGATGATATGGAAGTAGGACATCAGGATCACTAATATGCTGGATAGAACTGTGAAACCCACCAGTCCCTGGAGGATCGTCACATAGACCTGTGTGTCCGTACAGGACATCTTTACTAAGGGTGCAACATCACAGAAGAAGTGGTCAATGATGTTTTCCCCACAAAATTTTAATCGAAATGTGTTAGCAGTGTGGGCTATGGCATTCCAGATCCCACCTATATAGGACCCAGCAACCAGTCCAATAGAGAGAGACCTGGACATGGCAACTGAATAGAGAAGGGGGTTACAGATTGCTTCATAACGATCATAAGCCATAACAGCAAGGAGGTAACCCTCAGTGAAAGCCACAAGACAGGAAAAGAAAAATTGGGCACCACAGCCAGCTAAGGAGATACGCTTGTCCTCTGATATACAGGTGGCCAAGATTTTGGGGATATACACAGATGTATACCAGAAATCTAAGAATGACAGATTCCCAATGAAAAAATACATGGGGGTATACAAACGGGAATCAATTCTGATTAAGATAACTAAAGTCATATTTCCTACCAATGTTACCAAATAAAGAACCAAGAAAATTCCAAAGAAGATGTGTTGCATCCAGGGATCAGCTGAGAAGCCAATTAAGATGAATTCAGTCAGGGTGGTCCGATTCCCCACTTCCACAGACATAGTGGTGGCAACCTGATGGAAGGCAAGAAACATCAAAGAGAATTGTAGAGTTCATGAGATTTATATCTGAAGTGACTCCATGGGGCAGATGGATGGCCTAAAGAATAGAGCTTTTTATTTGGAACTAGAAAGACATGAGTTCACATACTGCTTCAAATACTTACCACCTGTGTGATGCTTCACTTGTCCCTCTATCTGTAGGTTTCTCAGATTTCTCCTTTATAAAAGGGATATAATAATAGCAGAAATCTCTCAGGATTCTTGTGAGATTCAAAAGAGATAATTCATTTAAATTGCTTTTTAGCTATGCATATCCCATTGCCACTACTAGGTCTTTCTCCCAAAGACATCATAAAAAAGGGGGAAAACGTACATGTCCAACAATATTTCCAGCTATTCTTTTGTAGTGGAAAATAATTGGCAATTTTGGGTGTGCCCATCAAATGGTAAGTGACTGAACAAATGGTATATGAATGTTATGGAGTCCTACTGCTCTGTAATAACTCATGATAGGATGGTCTTCAAAAAAGTCTGGAAATATTCGCATGAACTGATCCTGAGTGAATTGAACAGAACCAGGAAGACATTGTATACATTAAGAGCAGCATTGTGTGATGATCAACTATTTTGGACTCAGCTCCTCTCAGGAGAGTACCAAGTAGGTCAATTAGTTTGACTTTAGATTATGGGGGATCAATATACAAAAGGACTCAAAAGATAATACTGGACCAGGATGTGTAGAGATTTAGATTTCAAAAACTAAATTGTAGATTTGATCCTAGAAGTAAGTATAAGGGAGACAAGGGGTTTTGTTGAGTGAAGTGTTGACATGATCTAACCTGATGTTTAGGATAATCATGTCGGCAGCAATGTGGAGGATGGATATGAGGGGTTGGAGATTAAAAGATGTAAACCAAGATGAAAAGTTAGGAACTATTGGAGTAGTTCTTGTGAAAGAGGTCAAGGATTTGAACAAGGGGTGTTTGTGTATGGAGAGAAGGTTCTGTATATGAGAAACATTGTGAAGGGATTAATAATTTTATTTAACTGCTGATTGACTATAAGAAATGAGTAATAATCTGGAGTTGAGAATGATACCAAGCAACATAGGAAAACTGGATGACTGGAACAATCATGGCAACTGTGATAGTAACAGCAAAATTCAATTTAGAGGGAAAATAAAGACTTCTGTTTGTGCATCTTGAGTTTGAGATATTAGTGGGAAATTCAATTGGAAATATGCAATGACTGACTATTGCCAATATGATATTCTAGTTCAAAAAAGAAATGGAAAAATAGATATTTGCATAGCCTGTTGAAAAATGGAAATTCTCCTCTCCTTTGAAAACAGATACTGAAGAGTTTTTTCTTTCTCTGTGAGCCAATAGGAAGCAAGATGCCTTAGACCATCCAAATTATAGAATCTACAGGAGAAATTTTGAACCCTTTCATATTCTGTATCTCCAGTAATTAAGAAAGAATGCCTAATTGAATAAGTACAGTGAAAATGTTTGTATAATAATTTACTACTAGAGAATTCAGGCTGACAGGATCTTGAAAGAATAGATTATCAGAAATATAAGTAATATTAAATATTATCCAGCAACAAAATTTTATTTTACAAAAAAGGAAACTGATGACTAAATAGATAAGTGACATTCTCATGGTCATGAAGCTATTTAATGGCATAGACAGGATCAGAAACTGGCCCTCCTGCTTCCTGGTTCAGGGCTTTATTTTAACAATAGAATATAAATTTAAAGTGCAGAGATAGGTCTTCATTAAAGTACTGCAACTCACAGTTTACTAAATAAAAAGAAAAGTATATTCACTACTTTAGGAAATTATAATCTTGAACCTTCTCTGCAATGTTAGTTCATATGTCAAATGATGAGATTGTACAATATCAGAGCTAAACCTTATGATCCTATACTTGCAGAATGAGCAAAAGATTCACATTCTGGAAAAAGTATGAAATAGGGATTCGAGTATCCACTATAGGCAAGTTTGGCTACAGTTCAAAGGAAATGACAGGGAATCTCTTATCATGCCCCAAATGGAGAATAAAGCTTCAGACTTTATGTTTACTTCACTAACCAGAAAGATGAGGGAATGTCAAAACCCAAATAAGTGATGAGATCAGAAAACACAGAATCATATAAGGAATTCTAGGTTTTTTTTTTAATAGTGTAGAATCCTGACAAAGTAAAAATAAAGACTTCAAAGGAAATTGTATCTAAAGGAAGAAAGGAGACACAAAGTTATGCAGAATGAGTAAAGGCATATTGCTCATTTCAATACTACTCTAAGTATAAAACATGGACACCTACAAGGCTTCACTTATCCTGAATCTAATGGAGATAAAACATATGGTGGAAATGGCACTGGACTTAATACCAGAAACCTAAATCAAACCCTATCTAACTCATTTCATGACAACTCTAGGTTAACTATTTTAGTTCTTTGAACTTTGAAATAGTCTTCTGTAAAATGGGAATAGGAATACCTATATTATCAAAAGGGGAAAAATCAATATCAAATTATTTAGATAATTATGAATAATGTTTAAATAGCAATTTCAGAATGAGAAAATACATTTTTTCATTATCCTATGAAAACAGATTGGACTGGAATTATTATTTCCATTTTAAATAAAAAGGAACACTAAGATATTAATGACCATAATCAGGTAATTCAAGAACAATTTATTATTGCTAAATAATTGCTAAAAAAAGTACTTGATTTGTAAGAATGAGGGCTGAATTCAAATCCTGACTCTGCTACTGCCAAAGTAAGTTGGGATATATTATTTGACCTTTTGGATACTCATTCCTTAACTTTAAAATGTTCCCTTCTATATAAAATTGTTGATATTATAATGTGAATCCCAGCTTTATAGTTTACTTCTCATGGTCTTATTCTCTCTGCTCTTCTGTTTCTTCATAAAAAAATAAAAGGTAAGTCAATATCATCTCAAAGTTCATCTTTCCTGTTCTGAAGTCTTTGATCCTATGATACTAAGACAAAAATTAGACCCATCTCACATAGTGTTCATATACCAATCTCTAGTCCCAGCCACTTACCTTCAGTCTGGAAAGGGAAAACTTACAAGACAAGACAATCTGTTTCTTTCCTTGCTCTTCAGCTGTGACTCTTTATCTTTGAATCAAAGACTCACACTCTCCTACAATACCAGTATAGCCCCAATTTGATAAGAAAAAGAAAGTAAAATAACCATAAGACCAAAGGACAGATTAGAAATACCTTCTGTTGGACTCATGCATTATCTCCTATTGCTTCCTCTGGGACCTCTGCTCCAGAGTCTCTCACACTCCAGTCTCTAAAGAATCAATTAGTATTACTTCAGAATGAAAAGATGACATATTAGTGGAGAGCTAATAAATATGTCATATTTTATTCAAAGTAGGCTTTTTCCTTTGTGAATGTTATTATTTATTTTAATGTTAGGACAATGATTACCCAAAGGCATTTCTGAACCTCATTATTTGAGGCAGTGGAAAGCTCTCCATGCATGGTACAGCAGGAGGAGATATGCATAATTTTCTAAAATATTTTTCTGAATTTATCATCCACAATCCCACTCTGAACTCTAATCAAACAGGATAATAAATTGGTGCCAAACACATTTTGTGGACACTTTCTATTATTTATAATTTTTATTATTCTCTCTTCTTGTAATGAAAACCTACTGCTCCCTATATCCATTTCATTCTATCCTTCAGCCTCCTCTCCATGACTGTCAAAACTCTACCTATCAATGATTAGGCTTCATTGTTCTCCCCAACCAGAGATCTCCTTTACTTTAGCTCTTCTTCTCTTCTGCCTCAGCATGTTTTGCTTAATATTCTAAACAGTAAGTCATTTTAGTTCATGTTACCTTGTTTGATTTTTCATCTGTCTTTTTGTCATGTAGTTGTTTTGCCTTCTCTTTTTTTAAATCAAATTGGGGTTATACTAATATTGTTGAAGCGTGTGGGCTTTAGAGTCATAGAATCCAGGTTTTCGAATGGTAAGGGACCTTTACCATCCCCAAGTCCAACTCCCTCAATTTAGAGAGGAGGAAATTGAAGCATTGATCAGCAACATGCCCAGAGTTCACACCGTTAGATTTGAATCCCTATATAAACATTAATTTTACCATCTTTGGAAATGCACTTCATTTCTCAGTATCTATTTCCTCATCTATAAAATGGAGATAATATGTTTAGGACCTGCCTCAGAAGCTTGTTCTTTTGTAATGAAAATTCTGTCAAAAAACCAAAAACTTCAAGGCATAAAGTGAAGGTGAGATATATTATTGATACAGTTTGGTCCTACCATCAGTCTTATTGAACATGTAAATATTTTTATATTTTTCAAATAATGAACTAGTGTAAGGTAGCTTTGGGTCAGTTTTATAGATCTAGGTCTGATGACACACTGGGTGCCTGTATTCATCATCTGAAGATTAACTGTCCAATATTTTGAGAGTACTTAACAGCTTCATGAGAGATTTTTTTTTCATTATCACCACTATTGCCACAATCTTTAAGATTTGCTTCACTAAAGACTGGATACATTCATTCAGTGTGGGTGCAACACATATGGATGAAGTCCCAGGTCTTTGAAGCATATTGTCCTAATGTGTTCTCCTTAGAAAGGCTTGGTTTTCAACGCTTCCTGAATCTAATGATCAGCAATTGAGCTGCAAACTATCAATCTGTTTTTTACATTTATTCCCTTTACTCTCTATATTCCATCTAAATTTCACTTTCAGCTGTTTCATGACCTCAATCTTCAATCTTCCAATACCTTAAAGTTGTTCAAACTGTGCCATGTGCCCATCTCAAATTTCTTTCTCTTAGAATCCTTAATTTCATTCAATTGTCAGCTCAAAGATATCCTATTCCTTGTCTCTCAATTAACTTTTTTCACTCCTCAAGTTACTACATTTTGTAAATCTTAATTGTGTCCCTAGGATATTCTTCTTTCTATTTAGACTGTAAGCCTCTTGAGGTCAGGAATTTTATATGTGTGGTTGTGAGTGAGTATGTTTGTGTGTGTGTGTGTGTGTGTGTGTGTGTGTGTGTGTGTGTTGTGGTTGTTGTTCTTACATCTCCATTTCTCACTGAGAAAGTCCAGTCCTTTGAGATGACGGCAGTTCATCATCTCCCCGGAAACAGGTGATGCACAGTGACAATGAATTAGACAGAACTGAAAATGAAGAATAGAATGCACTGTATTACTGCATTTTAGAATTTGCAATGAAGCTGGCTGGATTAGGAAAAAATTCTTCCAATGATACACTATGGGTTAAATCTTGGAAAAATCATAATTTCCTAAAAATAAAAGTTTTAAATATCCCCACCTAGAAAAGAGAAATGTATTTTGGACACACAAAAAAATCTTACATCTTTTTCTATTCATTTCTGACATGAAAGACATGGATAAGGACATATCAAAGGAAAAGCACATTCAGAAAGACAATGATTTGTCCTGAAAGAAACCTAGAAACAACTAATTGTAGGATCAGAAATTTCCATTGGGAAGGGATCTTAAAGGCCATCTTGTCTTACCCATTCATTTTTTCAGATTGATCAACAAAGGTAAAGTAAGGTAAATGCATTTATAAATCTGGTGCTTTATGCATGGGTACTCTTGAAATTTAAAGACTCAGAGGAAAACCCCCAGCACACACATTTGATCTTTATTAGATTGCAAAGTCCTTGAAGGTAGGGACTATCTTGTGACTTTCTTTGCATTGCCAGCACTAAACACAATGACTGGCTTAATAAAGAAATAAAAGTTTACTGATTCATTGCTTTATGATGATGATGGTGTTTGTCTTCATTCTTGAAGAGGACCATGACGTCAGAGAGGTGATGTCATGACAAGCACATGAACTGAATTTGAGTGAGGGGCTGCTGTTCCAAGTTACTAGTCCCACTTTCTCCCGCCAGGATCAGCTGGGTCCAGAGGCCAGATACGAATCAGGATGCCTGAAGATAAACTTGGATGCAAGGTAATCAGGGTTAAATGACTTGTTCAAGGTCACACAGCAAGTGAATATTAAGTGTCTGAGGTTGGATTTGAATTCCAGTCCTCGTGACTCCAAAGCCAGTGCTCTCTCCACTGTGCTATCAAGCTGCCTGATTGGTTCAAATAGGCTTTTTAAATATGATAAATAGAAAAAAGAAAAAATGGAAAAAAATGATGAATAGGAATCCTTCAGGTATGGCATTGATACTGGTTTGCCTGTGAAGAGAACTGCCGCATTTATTTACTCCACTGTTTTAGCTGAACTTTTGATATACTCTCCAGCACTTAGAAATGAATTTTGCATTCCAGAGAAGCTTAAGAAATGAACTTAATTCAATGAATGGCTCTTAGGGAACCTTACATAATGTCTGTGTATGGTCACATGTAATGCAGGGTCATGCAATCATTTTGAATCAAATTGTTTTTTGACTGTTTCTGAAGGCAGAGTTGATTTTCAATGAAAGAAAAATATGTGATACATATATATGTATATATACATATATGACATATGTGACTATTGATTGGCTAATTCTATGCATTCTATTTCATTTATTCTTTGGACTAGGTCATCTCTAAAGTTCTGTGATTTTGTAAACAGCATATTACCTAACAATACTGAGTAAATGAGACTCTAACATTCTGCCTGACATTGATCTCTCTCAATTTTTCATCTTTTTAAATCACATCTTTCCAGAAAGCTATCAGATTCTAAGTTCTCTGAGTACTGGAATGGTACAATTTTGCATCTTTGTATCCTCAGTGTATCATACCATCGAATTTTTTTAGAGTTTTCTGAATCTAAAGGGGGTACTTGGAAAGGAAAGGTAATGGGTCCCTCTATCCTATTTTCAAAGCATTTAATATATGCCTTTCTAAAGGAGTTCTTTTTATATTAATGCAATGATGACAGCAGAAAAAACAAGAATGATCAGATAAAACTACTGCAACCAAGAGATATTTGTCTTTGTACAACCCAGTAAGAGACTTCAGGAGCCATGGAGAGTCAAGGTGCTTTAAATTTAGGGAGCTTCACCTAAAGAGGACCTTTCAGTTGACCTAATGTCAACCTTATCATGTAAACTCATGGGGATGCAACAACAAAGATGATTTTCAACTTCTTTTTTGTATAAAAGACTACTATCTATAACCTGATTTTTGATGAAATTTCATCATTATTCAATTTCCTTAACTATCAGTAATTCTATCATTTACCTCAGGAAAAATAGAAGCAAAGTAAATGTCATAGGGGAGGGGTGGGGAGAGGCTTGATCAAGGATACTTCAAGCCTTAGAAAATGAATTGTTAGCATCATTTTGGAGTCATGAACACCCCTGAAATCTGATGAATTCTATTGGCTCCTTTCTCACAATAATGATTTTACATGTTAAGGGAAATTGTAAACTCTAGAAATACTAGAAGTAGCTAGGTCAAATCTGAAATGAAACTCATCTGTGAATGTGTGTTGTGACTAAAGGAAAGTTTAATGCTCTAATGATCAAGATTACTTAAGAACTTGGAATTTGAGATCAATGAAGCAAGGTGAGCTGAGTGTGGTGAAATGGGAGATAGAAAGATTAAACATCAACATCTTGAATGTCAGTGAACTAAAATGGACAGTAATGGATGAATTTAATTAATGTTATTAATATATATGTATATATATGTGTGTGTGTGTGTGTGTGTGTGTGTGTGTGTGTTTGTGTGTGTGTTTGTGTGTGTGTGTGTGTGTGTTTACTTGTGTGGGCAAAAATCCCTTAGAAGAAATAAACTAGTCTTCATAGTCAATAAAAGGAGATTGGAATGCTAAAGTAGGAAATGAAAGAATAATTGAAATAATAAACAAGTTCGGCTTTGCACTATAAAATGAAACAAGGTAAAGAAATATTCAGGAAAATTTTCTGGTCATATCAAACATTCCTTTTAAACAAGAAGACATGGTGAAGAAGTTGTCAGTTAAGAGTGGAGTCAGGAATGTTGGAATGAGCAAGACTTTCTCCTGGGCTCTTTCTTCAAATGGATGTTCTAGCTGAAAATTACCAGTGAAGAGAGAGTCATGGAGGTAAATAAACCTTTCTCATATTTAGAAAATTCCTGGGAAATGGTTAAGAAATTTGTAGAATTAGGGATAAAACTGGGAGGAAAATGATATGAGAAAAAGAAAACAGTAAACTAATTTCTAATGAATCATGATGCCAAAATTTTTCAAATATATATTATGTAAAAGGATAGGAGCTTCACACTGCATTGTATTACACCACAGGACCAAGTTGAAATTATATTGAGTATAAAAATGGTTTATAATTAGGAAAACTATACAATAATTTACCACACTAATTAAAATAGCAAAAAATGATATGATTGCATAGCTTTTATTTATTAAAAAAAACTTCTGAAATGACTTTAGCAATCCTCTGTCTATAGTGATCCACTGTTTGAGGAGCTCCAAGGCCCCAGTTTCTGGAATAAGAACTCACTACTTGAAAAAAAATTGCTGAGGGAAAAAGGGGAGTAGTATGACAGAAACTGGGCCTAGACCAACATCTCACACCCTATACCAGGTAAAAGTCAAAATGTGTACAGGATTTAGTCATGAAATATGCCAATTAGGAGAAGAACAAGGAGATCAATGAAAAGGGGAAGAATTTATGACCAAATAAGAGATAGAGAATGTTATACACTGAAAAATGAATAATTTTTGTTATATTTAGGTAAAAATTTCTTTCACCAGTAAAACCAATGCATCCAAGATTAGAAGGAACACAGAAAGCTAGAAACAATTTCCACAGTTGGCATTTCTAATAAAGGAATCAATTTAAAAAAAAGAGAACAGTCAAATTTATAAGACTATAAATCATTCTTCAACTGATAAATGATCAAACTATATGGACAGGCAATTTTTTGGTGAAGAAATTAAAGTATCTATAGTCATACAAAAAATGATCAAAATCATTATTGATTAGACAAATGTATATTAAAACAACTCTGAGATACCATCTCACACCTATCGGATTTCAGATTGACTAAAAGAACCAAAAAAAGATAAAAGGAAAATGATCAGTGTTGGATAGGATAAAGAAAACATTGGCAAACAAATACATGGTTGGTGGAGTTTTAAACTTAATCAATCATTCAGGGGAGCATTTGGAACAATGCCTCAAGGGCAATAGAACTATGCATCACCTTTGCTCAAGTAATACCACTACTAGGTCTATATCCCAAAGAGATCATAAACTGTGGGAAAAAACCCACATGTAAAAAAATTATAGTAGATCTTTTTGTAATGGTGAAGAATTAGAAGTTAAGGGAATCCCCATCAATTAGGAAATAGTTGGACAAATTAAGATATATGAATATGATAGAGTATTATTGTTAGGTCAAAAATCAGGAGTAGTCTGACTTCCAAAAACCTGGAAAGTTTTGCATCAGTTGATGCAGAGTGAAGTGAACAAAACCAGGAGAACACTGGACACATTCACAGAATGTGATTGACTATGATGGACACAATTCCTGTCAGGAGTTTGGTAATCAAAGACAATCCTAAAATACATATGATGGAAAATACCATCTGCATCCAGAAAAAAAAAAAACTGGAATCTAAATGCAGAGCAAAACATATCATATTCGTGTTTTTAAAACTTTTTATTTTTTCTTTCTCATGGCCCCCTTTATTTCTAATTCTTCTTTCATTCCTGACTAATATTAAATGTGTTAAACATGATTGTATATGTGCAGTCTATATCAGATGCCTCACTGTCATGGGGTAGAAAAACGTGGAACTCAAAAGCATACAAAAAAGATGAATTTTGAAAACTATCTTTTCATGTAATTGAAAAATAAAATACAATAACATAAAAAACTTTTGACTAAGTAAAGCACTCATTTATGTTTTTTAAAAAGAGATATTAGAAAAATTGAAAAGAATCAGCATCACCTGTAATGAAACCTAATTTTCTTCACTAAGATCAAGTATGATGATGAAGTATGCATGTCCATTCTCAATATTTCTTTGTGGATATGCAATGTATTGTAATAAAACAACAAAAAAAAGTTTGAAAAGTCCAGACAAAGAAATATTTATCTTTACACTTTGATGGTTTACTTAGAGAATTCTAAAGAATTAAATAAAATTAATCAAAATAACTTTAATAAAGTTGTAATATTTAAAATTAATACATAAGGGGCAGCTAGACAGCACAGTGGATAGAGTACCAGCCCTGGAGTCAGGAATACCTGAGTTCAGATCTAGCCTCAGACACTTAATAATTACCTCCCTAGGTGGCCTGGGGCAAACCACTTAACTTCCATTGCCTTGTAAAAACCTAAAAAAATTAATACATAAAATTATTAGCATTCTACTATGTTATCAATAAAATCCAGTGAAAAAAATTAAGAAATTCCATTTTTAAAAGTGACTGAATATATAAAATGCCTAGGAGCCCAATTTGAAAGAATAAATCAAAGAACTATATGAATACAACTACAAAAATAAAGGTTACAGAATAAATGGAAGCATAAATAAGTGGAGAATTGTTCTTGGATAGAGTCAGAAAATACAAGAGAAAAGTAATACTCCTGAATCAATTTAGCTATTAAATGCTGCACCAATCACATTATCCAGTTTTTAGAATTAGAAAAAATAATAACAAACATTACTATTTAGAATCTATTACTAGAGTTATACCTCAAAGAGATCAAAGAAAAATATGAAATCTCTGTTTTATATAGATCTAGAAAATGAGTGTAACCATAGCTGCAAAGAAATCTGTTTGAATATAATGAAATACTATTTTACTGTGAGAAATATGCAGATGATTTCAGAGAAATCTAAGAACACTGATATGAACTGATGTTGATTAAACAAAAGATATATAATTTATACTGTAACAACAATATTGTAAAAAGGAGCAAGTAAGAAAGACTGAAGAACTTTAATCAATGCAATGATCAACCATGATTTCAGAAGACTAGCAACAAAGAAATCTCTCAGCTTGATATTAAAGAATGGATGGACTAATGTAAAAAGAGACATATTTTTGGACATGAACATTGTAGGTATTTACTTTCCTTGATTATACGTATTATTTTATTTTAATTATTTAGTTAACATTTTATTTTCCCAAATTAAATATAAAAAATTAACATTTGTTTTTAAAATTTTGAATTTCAAATATTAAATTCTCTCTTGCACTGAGAATGCAAATTACTTGATATAGGTTATGCATGCTTAGTCTTGCAAAACATTTCCAAATTAGTTATATTGTAAAAGAAAAGAGACCAAGAAAACCAGAAATATAAAATTTTAAAATTGTGAGGCTTGAACTGCATTTATACTGCACTTCTTTCGATGAGAAAGGAAAGCATTTTTCATTATAAGTACTTCCCATTTGTCTTGGATCATTGTAGTGCTGAAAATAGCTGTCATTCACCCTTGATTACCTGAAAATACTGATGTTATTGTGTACAGTGTTCTACCGGTTCTAATCATTTCACTTTGCAACAGATCATTTAAGTCATTCTAAGTTTTTTTTTTTTTCCTGAGTAGTATTCCATCACAATCATATATCACAACTTGTTCAGTCATTCTCTAATTGATCAGCATCACTTCAATTTCCATTATAATCTTGGGGATAAAGGAATGACAAAATATAGTGCCTTCTCTCAAGAAGCTTATATTCCATTGTGAGAGAGTAATATATGGAAATTATATATACAGATACACACACACACACACGTATTTGATAAAAATAAGGAAAGAAGTTTCAGGTGAAAGAATAGTGACTGAGTCAATAAGAAAGACCTCAAATAAAAGTTTTAATGGAGTTTCAAAAAAAGATATCCCATAAAAAGATAGCCCAACCTCAATCCATTCAAAGGTGCAAAAATGAAAAACTCAGTTTGATGCATGAGGAATGGCAAAATGGTCAGTTACTCTGAAGCACTGATCAGAGAAGAGGGACCATAAAACTCCAGTTGAGGCCTACAGTTCTGGCTTCCTTTAAGATCATTTTATTTTATTTTTTTTAGGTTTTTGCAAGGCAAATAGGGTTAAGTGGCTTGCCCAAGGCCACACAGCTAGGTAATCATTAAGTGTCTGAAGCTGGATTTGAACTCAGGTACTCCTGACTTCAGAGCCAGTGCTCTATCCACTGTGCCACCTAGCCGCCCCAAGATCATTTTATAAAGTTCTAAAAATATGTCTAAGAAGATATGTATTTGTGTAACATATGTGTATGCATATATATGCTCTATGTATGTGTGGACGCCTATATGCAAACATGTCTATGTGACCACATAAGCATGCAAAGACATTTGAAGGATTTCAAGCATGAGTCATTTTTTAGATAAGAAACTACAAAGAAAACTGCAAAGAGCACTGCTCCTTCAGCTAGCCAAATTGCCCTTGTTGGAGCCCATGGGAGAATTGAGTGAAGGGAGATATGGGTCAAGGCTAATCACAGTGCTAGATTAGAGAATCAGATGTTTAGGACAGAAAGATCAAGGTCATCTAATCAACCCTTCTGATTGCATAGATGAGGAAAGAAACTAAGTAAAAGAATGGTCTAGTGACCTGCCCAAAAACTACCTAGAAAGGTAAAGATGCAAAATTGAATTCAGGTTCTCTGGCTCGAATCCAGCACTTTTTGCCATTTGTGATAGAGAGAAGAAGCTTCCAAAGAGTGTACAGGGCTTTGGCAAAACCTCTGAAAACTTAGGTATCCTCTATCCCAATATGAAGGAGATCTGAGTCTACATACATGGTTTTATCTATGTCTATGCCATATTTAGATCTAGTGCTACCTTTAAGCCTCTCTCTCTCTCTCTCTGTCTCTGTCTCTTGCTCTGTCTGTCTTGCCCTATTTCTCTGTCTCTGTTCATCTCTCTCTGTTTCTCTTTCCCTCTCTTCAAATCTATCTCTGTGTCTGTAGATTTCTTCCTTTGTCTCTCTCTCTCTCATCTCTGTCTTTCTCTACATCTCTCAGTCTCTCTCTCTCTCTCTCTCTCTCTCTCTCTCTCTCTCTCTCTCTCTCTCTCTCTCTCTTCCTCTCTGTCTCTAGCTTTCATATTTCCCATGATGGCAGAGAATAAGGGGTATCAGTCCAGTTTGAGCATAATTTCAAACTGCTTTCCAGAATGGTTGGATCAGGTCATAACTTCACCAACTTCACAAACATTTACCATTTTCCTTTTCTGTGATAGTCGATCTGATAGGTGGATTGGTTCAATCTTCAATTTTCTTATCAATAGTAATTGAATCAATAATAATAATAATTCTCATCAATAGTAATTCTAATCCATAGTAATGATCAAAAGTAAAACTTTTTCATGTGATTAGAGATAGCTTTAATTTCTCTCTCTGAAAAATGGAAACTGTTCAAATACTTTGACCTTTTATGTAGTGATAAATTCTTAGTTCTTGCTTCGTCCAGTGGCAGCTAGGTAGACTGCAGGGTATAGAGCCAGAGAGACCCATATTCCTGAGTTCAAATTTTGCCTCGGATACTAACTACTTGTTTGGCAAGTCACTTAATCCTATTTGCTTCATAAATGTCAAATGAATCTAATATCTTCAGATATGCCTGAAGAACAATACCTCCAATAGGTCTCTTTCTCAATCTTTCCTTCATGCCACTGTTAAAATACTTTACTTAAAGCAGAGATCCAACCCTGTTTTTTTTTTTCAAAGTCATTCAATGGCTCCCTATTGCCTCTATTGCCAAACACCTTAGCTTTATGTATTTAATTTATGTATTCCACAATTTGGTTCTATCCTATCAATTCAATCTTATTTAATGGAAATGCATTTTACATATTTTACATTATAAGGATTCGGGACTGCTAGCTTTTCCCCAGATCAGCCTTTTGACTCTATGCATATACACTAGGTCCTGGTGTCTATAATAAGCCTCTTCCATAGCTTGTCTTTCAGGATCCTCATCATCATTCAAGATTCATCAGAGTGTGAGCTCCTCCTTGAATTTAACCCTGTTCTTTCTTTCAGCAAATGTGATTAGTTAACCATCCTCAATGATTATAGCTATTTGCCTGAATCCCATTTATTTCCTCATCACTCCCTTCCATAAGTAATATTTATATGACTATTATCAAGTATTCCATGTTGGAGGAGTCATATCAATGCTCCCTACTTCTTTAGCATATTATCAACAGAAGTAGTTAGTATGTCCACTGTTACTCTGAGTGTGTGTTCATGTATGTATATACGGTTCATCTTTGCATCTCTTAGACTTATCTGGTAGATAATGTTCACCTTTAGCTTTCTTTGAGGACCAATAACATCGCAGGGTGATGTCTTGACTTACACATGAATTGGATTTACAGGAGTAGTGTTACCAAATCGTCAGCCTCACTCTCTCTTGCAGAGTCACTCAAGACCAATGGCAAAATAATAGTCAGGACAAATGGTGATGATCCAGGATGCAGTGGTTGACCATGATGTCTTTCATATCTCATCAAGCTCTAATAGTTCCACTGTGCCTGCTTCGGCTGCCTTTGTGGTCATTAGAACAAATTTTCACCCAGTCTTTCCACCAGAGAAGACTTTACAAACTTAGAGTAGATACTCTTCTAACTTATCAATGGGTCTGAGACCCATCAGTTGCTTTCTTTCTTTTTTTTTTTTTGGCAAAGCAGTGGGGTTAAGTGGCTTGCCCAAGGCCACACAGCTAGGTAATTATTAAGTGTTGGAGCCCAGATTTGAACTCAGGTACTCCTGACTCCAGGGCCAGTGCTTTATCCACTCGGCCAACTAGCCACCCCCATCAGTTACTTTCAATCTGATTTAACCCATCTACTGAGAAAGTTTTACTGGGTGCAGTTACTATGCATATTATATCTTCTTGGAGTTGCAATGAGAGTTCCCACCAAAGGTGGTTGAGCTACTCTGAAGAGAGTAGTTTGTTTCCCTGATCACCCCATATAATCCACTCTGCCTGGTACACATTGGAAAAAAAATTTTTGACTTGAAAATTGAATTAACCTTCTATGCCTCAGTGTCCTGAAATGTGCAAGTTGTACTAAGTGATTTCTAAGATCCTTCCAGGTCTACATCTGCTTCTCTGCAATGTCCCAATTGTATCCTGTGCAATCAAGAACAAGTCTAATCCCTCTTCCACAGGCAGTCCTTGAAAGATGTGAGGACAGCTCTTGTTTCCTCAGTCTTCTCTTCTCAAGGTTAAGGAAATCTTATCACTTTCTCCTTTGCATCTTCTACAAGGACAGCTGATCCTTGAAACAGAGTCTGGAACACAAAAAAAAAAGGTTTGAGACTTTCCTTTTTTCTGGTCTTCCACTTTCTGCAGTGGGTATTTAAGTGGAGTCACTGATGAGTGACTGGA
This sequence comes from Macrotis lagotis, assembly GCF_037893015.1. Classification (NCBI taxonomy): domain Eukaryota; kingdom Metazoa; phylum Chordata; class Mammalia; order Peramelemorphia; family Peramelidae; genus Macrotis; species Macrotis lagotis. The sequence goes on along the minus strand of NC_133660.1, from coordinate 295,358,931 downwards.
CAAGGAAAAGTGAGATATGATTGGCTGGTATTCTTTGATGCAATTCCAATGGGAGGGACCTTGGATCAAGGACATTTAAATTTCAGAGGGCATCAATAGTCCTTGCATTTCTTTGGCAGGTAGAAATAATTGAACATAACATCTAGTTAATAAGAATAATTATATAATATAGGAAGAGACCAGATGGTAAATTTCCTTCCTCAATTTGATTGAAGTCCAGACCAGTTGCTCTCTGATCCAGTCCTGCTTTGATCCCAGACCCCTTTCCTGGTCCCTAGCAGTAGACTTGTGAACTCTTCAGTGTTTTAAGATCTATATTGGCCTCCATCCCTGCTCCACCCCCAAGGCCGTTAATATCCCAAGGTCTTGGTGTCCTATTTCTCCCACCATTGGTCTCCCCTAAATCCAAACTTTCTCCTTAATTTCCTTTCCATAAAATATCTGGCTTTTATATAGCATTTTAAAGTTTTTAGTCTACCTCACCTATGTCAACTCTTCAATTCTTACAACCATCCTCTGAAAGGGTGTATCATTATCCCCATTTAACAGATAGAAAGACTGAGGATTAGAGAGGTGAAATATGTCTAAAGAGTCAGAATTTGAATTCCAGTAAGTCCAACGCTATCCATTGCACCATTTAGCTGCCTTCTCACACCCCTGAGTGGAGTAGAAGTGGGTAGGGTGAGTTTGGGATGCCATTCCATAACTTTTGTTTGGGGTGGGGGGATTTCATGTCGGGGGTAGTTTGCCTCATCTTTGGTTAGTACCAGTCTAGATATGTCTCTGTTTGACACAAGAGCAAGTAGGGATTTCTGGAATTCTTGGCAGGAATGCTGCCACTCCCTCCACCCCACCCCCCAGAGAAGAAAAAATCATATATCCTTAGACAAATAATTTTAATGTCAAATCAGAAAACATATCAATCAGTGTATGTCTCATTTTTAAATAGGTGAGTAGGTTCATGTGACTAGAGGGAGCTCAAAACATTCCTAGAAATGTTATCATTTCTAGATGTCCTCTATGGACTTGTTAATAATGTCAGTGTACTCAGGACAAAGCTGTTCCTCTCCCACAGGGAAGTCTAAATGAAAAGAAGCCTTGGTATCTGTTTGCTTTGCACTGCCACAGTCTGGAGTTGAAGTCAATTAAACAAGTGTCTATTAAAATGTCCTTCTGTAGGAGGGACCTGTACCACTGTGGGAGGAACATTCACCAAATCTGATGGGTTTTTCCACTCCACTGTGACTTTCTGGATGTTTCTCTATGGTAAAACCATAACAATAAAGAACAGTCATCTCATTAAACTACAGGTTAACATAGAACAGAGATTTTTAACTTGGAGTCACACAACCAACTTATGGACAGCTTTCAGAGGATTTATAACCCTAGAAGAGACAAAATTACATCTTTATATTTACTAATCTCTAACTGAAATGGAGCATTTCTTTGAATTATGAATTTATAAATGTTACTCTGAAAAGGGATCAAAAGGTTTCTTCAGGCTGCTAAAGTAGATGATGCAAAATATGGTTAAGAAACCTCATCAGTGAGTATTAAATTTTTTAAAAATCATTGGAAAGGCTTCCTACTAACCACACAGCTGGTACCATAGGAATATGAGGAGCTATTTTCTTAGGATCCTTCCTATCAATTTCTCTTTCTAAGTAATTATATGACTGAGCAAATCACTACTCATCCCAATTCTAAGGTTTTTTGGTTTTTGTCTGATGAGAGAAACTTTGAACTAAATGATCACTAAGATCATTACTAAGTTTAACATTTCTTTGATGCAATGACTCTCTGAGACTTGATTTCTTAAACTATAAAGGGGGTAATGTTACTTAAATTATTTATATGAAGGTACTTTGAACATAAAATATAAGGAAACACTATCTCATAAACATTTCTCATAAACATCTTCAGCATTAAGTATTATATGGAATGTCCCAAAAGACTTAGTGCCCTTAAAACTACACTACTACTTTTGGGACACATAGTTCATTATTATTTTGATTACTTTTAATCTGGAGACATATTAGTTAATATATTTCAGATACTACTGGAAGTCTTTCTCTGACATCCCCATGTCTTTTCAAGTTTTTCATCTTGTTTGTTTCATTCCTCCAGATCTGAGATTTCAATAAAACTGCAACAACAAAAAAGCAAGAAAACAACCATGACAACACCTAGTAATTGTATTGTACTTTAAAGTTTGCAAAGTGTTTCATATAGATTATCTTATTTGAGTCTTATAATAGTCCTCAGAGGTAGGTAATATTATTATCTCATATTTAAAGATTGGGAGAACTGAGACTAAGAGAAGTTGAATGACTTTGTTAAGAGTCTCACAGCTAGCAAATGTTTTAAATAGTATTTCAATCCAGATCTTCCTGAGACTCCAAGTCTAACATTCTCTCTACTATCCATTGTTGTTATGAAAGAAGAGAAATTCAGTAGATGCCCATTGTCCAGATGCATTTCTGAACCAATGCATTGGAATGCTAATCTCAATTCATAAACAACTCTTTAGTAAAACTTTCATGGCCTCTTTGACTTCTTTATTCCGAAGGCTGTAGATCAGGGGGTTCAACATGGGTATCACAATGCCATAAAACACAGAGGCCACTTTATCATTCTCTTGGGATTCCCCGGAAGAAGGTTGTAGATACATATAAGACAGAGTGCCATAGAAAATGATGACAGCTGTCAGATGGGAAGCACAAGTAGAAAAAGCTTTGTGTCTTCCTGCAGCAGAGGGCATCCTCAAGATGGCAGCCAGGATGTAAACATAGGACAAAAACACAACCAATAATGTGCTTGACAGATTAAAACCCACAAAGACTAGTAATAACATGACGTTGACATCAATATTAGAACAGGAAAGGGCCAGGATTGGGGGTACATCACAAAAGAAATGATTGATGGTGTTTGAATTGCAGAAGACCAATGAAAAGGAAAAACCTGTATGGACAGAGGCATTCAGGGATCCCATGAAATAGGATCCAGTGAGTAGCTGGATGCAGGCCCTCCGGGACATGACCACTGCATAATGCAATGGGTTACAGATAGCCACATAGCGATCTATGGCCATGGCAGAAAGGAGATAACATTCAGTTGTGGCAAATGTAGCATAAACCAACAATTGTACCACACACCCTGAGAAAGAGATAGATTTGTTGGATACCAGGAAGTTCAATAACATCTTGGGAGTGATAGCAGAGGTATAACAGAGGTCAACAAAAGCCAAGTGTTGGAGGAAAAAATACATAGGTGTATGAAGGCGGGAATGACACTTGATGAGCAGAATCATCCCAACATTGCCCACTAGAGATATCACATAGATGACAAGAAATATAAGGAAAAGGATATATTGTACTTCTTGATGAACTGCAAATCCCAATAGAATGAATTCAGTTACTCCAGTGCCATTTCCTTGTGCCATGTCTTTCATTTCATCTAAAGAAGAGTACAGAGAACCAGATGGAGATTATTGACCCAGAATTTGGACTGAAATTATCTTTTTTTTATGCTCTTATATTTTCTTTCAATTACTGATTTTGCTTTCATAAGGCTACCAGAAATTTATCCGAAAGAATTGTGAATTCCCATAAAATGGAATCACAAGACCTAGTCTCATCTTTGACTCTGTTTTTTACCTGTGTGACAGTAAGGAAAATTACTTAAACTCACAGCCTTAGTTTCCTATAACCTCAAGAACACTGTGTCACCAATAATTATTACCCACATAGTTTCCAGCACAATATTTGTAAAATTTTGATCATTGTTTAAATGAGTCATTGAAATTCTCTCAGGATTATTGGACATATTTCTAAAAACACCTTCTTTAGCAATATGAAAGAGTACAAAATTACAAGTATGAACAGTGATAAAGGAGAGATAAAATATCCAAAGTGGTGGATGATAAGGCATTGTCCTGAGGAAATCCAAGAAAATCAGTATAAAGCTAGAGATAAATCATTGCTTTAGCAAGATTGTCAGCTAGAAAAGAAATAAATAAAACAATTTTTCTCATTATCTTTCAAAAATCAGGAACTCACTAGCACAGAATTCACAAAAACCAGAAAGAAACTATGATAAGAGAAATTCCATCCAAGACATCTCCAAAAGGTAATGAAAGGACAAACAAGATATTTCAGGATCATAAAAATCCCAAATATCTAGGCATTAACCTACTAATTCCCAGAAATGATTTTTAAAAACTAAAAAGGAAAGAAATTGTTGGAGATGTTCATTATTCAGGGTTAGGAAATGCCAGTATAATACATATTACAAAATTACCTGAAAACTGCAATTAATTTTAATCTGTTCTCTTGTTGTTGGCAAACAAAGAAGCTACAATGATCTCTGTTATACTGTCCCCAAATTCTACCATTAAGTAAATCACATTTATTCACTTCTCTTGACTTGCACCTGCCTAGTGACCTAGTTCGGATCTTTATTCTCTCTAAACTGGAAGGTGGTTATACCTTCTTCGTTTTTATTGGGGGTTGTTTTGTAAGGCAAACGGGGTTAAGTGGCTTGCCCAAGGCCACACAGCTAGGTAATTATTAAGGGTCTGAGACCGGATTTGAACCCAGGTCCTCCTGACTCCGGGGCCAGTGCTTTATCCACTACGCTACCTAGCCGCCCCTGGTTATAGCTTCTTAATCAGGTTTTACTACCTTCAGTGAGTCTCTTCTTTGATCATTTTTATGCACTGCTGAAATAATTTGCTTAAAGTAAAAGTCCAACCATGTTATTCCTCTTCTCAGTGGCTCTTGATTGCCTCTAGAATACAAATTCTTTAGACTGCCATATTTAAGGGCCTCCAATTTGGGTCCCTCCTACCAAGTCAGTCGTATTGCGCAGCACTTCTTTTCACATATTGTACCTTCTGGTGAAATTAGACTATTAGTTTCTTCCCCAAACCAACGTTCCATCTTCTCTCTGCTCGTAAATACACTAGATCCTGGTGCCTGAATTGTGCCTCATCATTTATTATCTTTCAGAATCCTCATCTTCTTTCAAGATTAATCTAGTTTGCTACCTCTTCCATGAATTCCTCTCTATTCTATCAAAAAATGTTGTTAGCCCTCTTTAATGTTTATGGCTCTTTGCTTGGATTTTATCTATTTGCCTATCCTCATTATCTTCTGTAGGTAACATTTAAATGACTACTATCAAATATACCATATTGTATTCTACCAATAGAAGTAGGTGATGTTCACTTGTTCAGTTGTATTTTACTTTAGGGTTAGGGTTAGGATTAGGCTTTGTGACCCATGGCCTTTGTCTATGGGGTTTTCTTGACAAAGATACTGGAATGACTTCATTTCCTTCTCTGGTGTCTCCATTTTACAGATGAAGAGTTGGCATAAATAGGAGTTAAGTGACTTGGCCAGGATCACACAGCTAGTCAGAGTCTAAGATCAGATTTTTTTTTTTTGGCAAGGCAAAATGGGGTTAAGTGGCTTGCCCAAGGCCACACAGCTGGGTAATTATTAAGTGTCTGAGAGCGGGTTTGAACTCAGGTACTCCTGATTCCAGGGCTGGTGCTCTCTCTATCCACTGTGCCACCTAGCCATCCCGAGATCAGATTTAAACTCATATCTTCTTGTTCTATCCACTGACCTATCTAGCTGACCCTACAGAAATATGTAGCATTTGATGACTATATAGATGATTGTGTATTGCTGTGTTTAATCTTTGTATCTCTTGAATTGTACCTGGTATAATGTTGTTGACTTGATTTAACCCTCTGTAACTCAGTTTCCTCACATGTACAGGTTGTTCTAAGTAATTCCTAAGGTCTTTCCAATTTTAAATTCTTATATGCTTAGGACTGCCATTTATCAAGCAGTTTAACTTTGCAAAGTTCTTTGTATATACTATCTCTTAACAGTAAGATTTTAAAAATTTCAAAACATTTTAACATACCATCTCTGCTTTAATTTTCATTTCACTCCTGGGTCTCTTTGCTTCTGAGAGGATCAGTCAATCACTCTGGACTATGAGAAGTCCTACTCATATGTCCATCCATTCATACTCCTTTTACTTTTCTTTTTATAATCACAAAAAATCAGGATTTTTAGATATCAATAAAAATCAGGAAGAAAAATTGATATAAAATAATACTTAAAACAGTAACATTTTATATATCTGGAAAGTAGCCTACCAGTATATTCTGGATTTATACAAAGTCAGCTAGATATCATTTTAACCAATTAAGTCATTTAAATGCATGAATAAATATTCAATATTCACTGTCAATTTGAGCTCATATAGTAAAAGTGACTATGATTCCCTAATTCAAATGAAAATGTTCACCTATAAGCAAAATACCACTGCAACCTTGATAGAATAAAGCAAAATGTTACTCAAATTCATATGGAAAATATAAAACTAAAAATATTAAGATTATGAAAAAGTTAAGAGTTAAAGAGATATGAGATTCCTAGAGCTCATATATTATAAAGTACAGGGTCATTTATCATTATGACTTTACTGAGGAACAGATGCTACCCAATCTTACACCAACTGGACTGTCTCTCCCACACTGACTCCTCAGGCTTATTCTCCTGGGATACTGGAATAGTCACTGCTCATTGAGAACAGTGGGAGATAGGATACATTGCAGAAGAAGTAATATCACTTTGGGTTTCCCTGTTTATATCAGGGCCAGGCTTATTGGGATCCTCAGATGACATACCTACAGTTCCCCTGAGGCAGACTTCCATTAACCATGCCATGGACTTGGGATCTATTCTCCTGAGTAGCTCTGGTCTCAGGGGAGGAACAATGATCATTATCTGCTTTCCTCCAGTTAAAAGCCTCCTAGAGAAGAATTCCCAATATTATCATCATCATTATAGTTGTTTTCAAACAAAACTACCAAGGAATTTGATTGTATAATCATTAGGAAAGTCAGCATAGCAGTAGTGGCTATTGAGTTGTTGTCAGAGGTCGGAAAACCTCGATTCCAATTCTGCCTATGCATCACACTTCTTATGTAACTCCACTGGACGAGTTATTTATTCATCTGGTACCCTGAGCAATACTTAAGTAGAGGAGGTGACATTCTGAAGCAGGAGAGGTCATTTCTTCACTGGCATGGGATTCTAAATGGAAGCCAGTGAGCCATTTCACAGGACAGCTCACTTCCTTTAGAAAGGGAAAGTCTCTGGGACTTGGCTAGAATTTGCCACAGCTGTGATATTGTGGTGATTGAGACTGATGCTAAGAAACAAAGTGGATTATGAGGATTCTCTGGCTATTAGCCTTGACATCACACACACACAGAGGATGTAATTCCTGAGGTCACAGTATTTCACAATATCATAGAGTTAGGACTGGAAGAGACTTTAAAGGTCCTTAAATCCAATCCATTCATTTTACTTATAAAATAATTGAGGCAAGGCAAGTCAACAAACACATAATGATACAGTTTTAAAAAAATAATCCTTCCTTTCAAGAAGCTTTCATTCTAATGGTGGAAAACGACACATAAAAGAGAATTGAAAAGTCAGGGCTAAGGAGAAATTGCTAAGCATGGTAGAAAGGTGTGAAGAGTCAGAAGCAAAGTTTGTAAAGGAATAAAGCATGACTGGCCTGGGTCATGAAAATGGAGGATCTGGAAGGAACTCACTAAGAGAGAAGGGGATTTGGGGTAGAGACATCATCCAGGATGAGAAGATCATGGAGTTGAGGAAATTTCCATGGTCAGAAGGAAGCTAAGTCATGATTACAGTCTAGAGTTGAGTTGTGAGAGAGTAATGGAGAAATTAAGTAATTTACCCATAATCACAAAACTTCTAAGTGCTAGAGGCAGGATCCAAAGTCAGTCTTCCTGACTCCAGCTCCCATATTCTATCCATTATACCAGCCTACCTTTCAAAGCAATTTCCAGCCAACATGGGTTTGAACCCTAGTCCTCAAATTAAATAAGTTTGAATGTATATGGGTAGGGTGTGTTAATATCATAACTTAAGGAACATTCAGGATAATATACAAAATTCCCAATAGGAGGGGAAGATAATAAAACTCCTTTGCCAAGAGGAGAGAAAGAGTCATCCCAGCAAAGCTCCTAAATACTGTGTTAAAATCTTAATGTGACTGAATTTGTGATTCTTGCTAAGAAATGTGTGTGTGTGTGTGTGTGTGTGTGTGTGTGTGTGTGTGTATGGCTACTTCAGTCCCTTCATTTTACAGATGAAGAAACTGAGGCACAAAGTAATCTATTTATTCATAAATTGTTCTTCTATTATGATAGGTATTATGTTCCAGTTTCTAATTTTTATAGCTTCTATCCATGTTATTTATCCATTTCAATATTATCTTATAAATGGTATAAAACTTTTGCCTATGTCTAATTTCTGTCAGGCAGCTTTTAAGTTTTCTGAATAATTTTTAAGACCAGATAATTAATTCTTATCACAAAAACTTAAATCTCTAAAGTTATCAAAAAAGAAAATTAATATAATCTTTTGCTACTGAATACTGAATCTTGTTCCACTTATCTACCTTTCAATTTCTTAATTAGTTCCAGATAGTTCTGATGACTTCTTCCTTATCGACTAGTCTGATGCTCCTAAAAATCGTTCCTTTACACTTAAAAATTTAATTCCTTTGATATTCTTGACCTTTTGCTTTTCTAAATGGACTTTTCTTCTAGCTCAGTAAAATAATTTTTAGCCATTTAATTGGGATGGCAATGAATAAATAAATTAGTTTCGATAAAATTGTGACTTTTATTATATTGATTCTGCCTATCCATGAACAATTGATATTTGTTCAACTATTAAATCCAATTTTATTTTAAATTTTTATCATATATTTATAAAAATATATTATATATGCATAAATAAATAACAATATATTATATATAGTATAACATAAGTTTGTTAATGATATGGAATACTATTGTTGTGTAACAATGCATGAGCACTCAAACTTTAGAGAATCATGGAAAGGTTTGCATGAACTGATGCTGAATGAAATGAGGAAAAACCAAGAGATGATGATATTTGCCCCTCATTCTTGAAGAAGACCATGACATCAGGGGAGGTGATGCCAAAATAAGCTCATTAATTGGATTTGAGTGAAAGATAGTTGAACTAAGTCACCAGACTCATTTTCTTCTCCAGACTTACCAAGAGAACATTGTTCACATTATCAACAACATTGTGAGATGATTGATTACAATGAATGTAACTCCTCTAAACAATTCAGTGATTAAGGACCATCCTGAGAGATCTCTTATGACAAAAGCCATATACATCCAGAGGAAAAAAAATCTTTCTAGACTGAATGCAAAGCAAACAACATTATGTTCATTTTTAAAATTTCTTTGTGATTATTTTTAGGTTTTTGCAAGGCAAATGGGGTTAAGTGGCTTGCCCAAGGCCACACAGCTAGGTAAATATTGAGTGTCTGAGACCAGATTTGAACTTAGGTACTCCTGACTCCAGGGCTGGTGCTTTATCCACTGCACCACCTAGAAGCCCCTATGATTTTTCTTAATAAAAGTTTTTCCCTTAATTCTAATTCCTTTTTTATAATAAAACTAATATGAAAATATGTTAAACACGATTGTAGATGTACAATTTTACCTAAAATTGTTTGCTGCCATGGGAGGGTGAAGTGAAGGGAGGATGGAAGGAAAATATGGAACTCTTAAACTTGCAAATGGATGAATGTTTAATACTAATTTTTATGTAATTGGAAAATAAAATAAAATTTAAAATAAATACAAGTTTGACTATATTGTTTGCATGGTCAACAAAATCTGAGAGGTTTTTAATTGCCTTGATGATAAAATACAAACATGATTCATCTGAAAAGCCTTGTTCAACTTGACTTCTACCTGCTTTTCTACAAGCTTTTCTGTATACTAATACATTGTTCCCCTTCTCACAATCTGCAATGACTTTTCTTGCTGTTCCACCCATTATACACAGCACCTCAACTTCCATTTCTGGTCATTCACATTGGTGAATGCCTAGAATGCTCGACCCTTTAACTCCACCTTGAAGAATCTCATACTTTTTTCAAGAATCTGCTCAAGAATTACCTTTAAAAAGTCTTTCCTGAGCTATCCTCTCATCTCACCCTGTGACTGATGCCCTCCTAGAGATATATCTTATTTCTTATATATAATATATATACATATATATATGAATCACTACATATTTTCATATAGAGTTCAAACTCCTTGAGAGTAGGGTCTTATTATATAACTTTGTATTTGAAGTGACTAGAACAGTGCTTGGTGGATATGAAAGGCTTAATAATTATTTTTCAATTAACAATTGAACTGCTAATGACTAGATGTATAACTTTGAGCAGTTCATATGACATCTTTAGACCTAAATTTCCTTCTCTGTAAAATCAGAGGATTAAACTGAAAAATCACTAAGATCCCTGCCAGACTTAATTTTCTGTGACTCTTATAGCCCTCTCATACTCAGTTTCTTTACCTGTAACATTGGGGAAACAATATTGTATCACCTGCCTCTTAGGCTTACTCTGAAGATCTAATGAGATCCAAAGTGACTTATACTGTTGGAGTTAAGAAGGCCTGAGTTCAAGTCATATAGCTCATGCATTCTAGTTATGTGACCATGGGGAAGACTCTTGACTTCTCAATAGCTCACGAGTAATTCTCTAACACTCTAAAGCACAGCTGAGGTTTTGTTTGCCAATCTGCATAACTGGAAATCAATGGAGGTATTTTTAGCTTTGGAATTCCTTAAATCAATGAAATGGAAGGTCCTGACTAATCTTCCCCATTATCTATATCAATATTGGGGCAAACCCCTGTTGCCAAGGCCCATTTGAATACATATAAAAATTTAATTAATTCACCCTTAAAAGTTTGCTGTTATTGAATGTTGAGTTCCATCTATGGCTGCCTTAGTAACACCACGCCACTATGGCCTTCGGACCAGAGGTTCCCTGCTCCTGGCTTATATGAAAGTATTTAACAATAAATGTCAACTATCAGCCCCAATGCCATCACTTCTATAATAACAATAATAAATTATAATTCTATTAAAGATATCGAGCTCATATTGATAACCTGTATAGTTAATTAAGAGAGTGACTTCAGTAGCTCTGTATTGGTTCTAAATTTTAATCATTTGTCTTATTCTTCATATTTGAGATCTTATTTACATATTGAAGCAATGACATGGTATAATCTCTGATTAATTAATCTCTAATTAATAAAGAAAAGGGAAGAAATGCCCTTTCTTTGGACACTTCTCTGACCTACTCCCCTGAAATACAAGGCCAGAGTCATGTACAACTTTTGACAAGAATTTTCACAGCCTCTTTTACTTCCTTATTTCTTAGACTATAGATTAAGGTGTACAGCATAGGGATCACGATACCATAAAATACAGAGGCCACTTTATCATTCTCTTGAGACTTACTGGAAGAACGATGTAAATACATGTAAAAGAATGTCCCATAAAAAATGGTGACAGCAGTCAGATGGGAGGCACAAGTAGAGAAGGCTTTGTGTCTCCCTGTGGCAGAGGGCATCCTCAAGATGGCAGACAAGATGTAAACATAGGAAAAGAACACAACTAGTAATGTGCTTATGAGGTTAAAGCACACGAAAATCATCAATGATATGGCATTGACATCAATATTGGAACAAGAAAAGGCCAAGATTGGGTGCAAATCACAAAAAAAGTGATTAATGGTGTTGGAGCTGCAGAATGAAAGTGAAAAGAGCAAGCCTACATGTGGGTGGCATTCAGAGAACCCATAATATAAGATGCAGTGAGCAATTGGATACAGGCCCTCTTGGACATGACTACTGGATAATGGAGAGGGTAACAAATGGCCAATAATGATCTACAGCCATGGCAGCCAGAAGGTACAGTTCTATTGTGACAAATATGCCATAAACATATAATTGCATCACACACCCTGAGAAAGAGATAGATTTATCTGAGACCAGGAAGTTTAGCAGCATCTTGGAAGTGATAGCAGAAGTATAACAGAGGTCAATGAAAGCCAAATTTTGGAGGAAAAAATACATGGGAGTATGAAGATGAGCATCACACTTGATGAGTAGAATCATACCAAAATTAGCCACCACAGTTATAACATAGATGATTAGAAACACAAGGAAGATGATATACTGCAGCTCTGGTCTAACAGCAAATCCCAGTAGAATGAACATGGTCGCTCAGATGCTATTTCTGTGGATCATGGCTTTCATATCACCTGCAAAGGAAGGATACAGAGAAATGGCCAAGGAAAGTTTAATGACCTCAAATTGAGAATGAAATAGAATTTGGTTTAATGTTATATCTTATGTAATTGAAATATTTTGTTTTTACATCATCTTTACTTCTGAATTTATCCCTCCCTATCCCTGTCCCAAAGAGTCATCCTTAGAACTCTAATATTGAAAAAAAAAAGAGAAGAGTTCCCCAGAATCAACCAAAAACAACCAAAATCAATCAACAGTCTGAGGATGCTTTGACATTTTCTTTGATACTCTGAATTTGATTTTTGTACAATTACCGCATAAGAGACAGTTTAGGAAGTTATAGTTTCGTTATGATTTTTAACCTGCCTCTTAAGCAGAGTTTCATAAGGAGTACAGGCATGTTAGTTCTCATTCATTATGGTGTGAGAGTAAGATGAGACAATAGTTATCTCACACCCTCAAGTTGGCAAGAAATTTTACATTTATATATTTTTAAATTTAATACTCAAAACTGCCTTAGGACATTGATATTCTTACTCCCTCTTATCCTAATTTGGCAGAAGAGAAATTTAGACCGGTAGAGATTCAGTGTTTTGCCCAAGATCTCACCTCTGATGGAGGATATAAGTTTTGAACTCAAGATTATGTAATTCCCTATATGACTAAGCTGCCTCCTTCTTCTTAGATGCTAAAAAAAACCCTCCTAGAATTCTAAAAGAAATTGTTAGTATTGGTAGTGCTGGTCATCCCAGAGATTCTCCCATGACATTTTTTTTTCTTTCACTAGAATAGAAAAAGGTTGGTAAGAAGGGATATTTCAAGTCAGGGAATCATAGGCTTTGAGAATTGAAAAATGAGCCCACAACAAAACCCAGTCTCATTAACCTTGTCATTTTGACTGGGTCCCACTCCAGAGCTCCCTTGTAGTTTATGTTTTAAATTGTTATAAAGTAAGACATTCATTGGTTGTTCCATAGTTAATAAAAGGAAACTTGCTTGTCTCTAACATTTAACAGTAATTGAATTGATCACAAATCAAGTTGATTCAGCTCTCTTGCCTGAATTGCCCATCATTTTCAATTAGCTAAAAAATCAGAGAACACCTGAAGCTCCTTGTGGTTTTGTACTCAGGTGACCATGAAGTGATACCAACAGCATGAGCCTCTAATCCTTTGAGAAAATCAAATCTTAATGAGAATCTTAACAAAGTTTAAGGGAAAATGAACTTAACTTGCTTGAGGGCACCAGTTAGGACGTCCAATTGAACATAGGTGAATATGTATAGAGCATGTGTATGACACATGTCAAATAAAGTGTGTCTATTTCACATGTAAAAAAAAGAAAAGAAAAAGAAGCCCACAAATCAGAGCTAGAAGGATTCTCACAGTGGAAAACATTAGTTCTGAGTGAAGGAATCTGACACCTTGAAATTAGAATGATGTGAAAGTTGACATTCAGTTCAGAATGTCAGAACTGAAAAGTTTACTAGAGTTGATCTAGTCAAGTCTCTTAGTGCTACTGGATTAGAAAACAGAGGCCACAGGGAGACTCCATGATTTGTTTGAGGTGACGCTAAACTATTCTCCTACTGTGAGACAATGTCAGAACTAGACTAGAGGTCAGTCATCCTGCCATCCAATCAAGTACTTGCTTGATTTTTTCATTTCATCTTTCCCACACTGGAGGTAGGACAGTCACTCATCTCTCAAGGGCACTGGTAATTCGATTTCTGACAGTGCAGTCCATATCTTCTCCTAAAGCCTGGTGGCTTCCCTGATCTTCAAGGTCATTCAGGTGGTTTTAACCTCAAATTCCACTGTGATTCTAGTCCCGCAGCAACTAAGAAGTACTGAGTTAAAGGGATCCATCAACCTCAGCATCCTTCAGAAATAGTGATTATAGACATGTGGTATAAACATCTATCTCCATCCCTCTTCCTGTTCCCTACTTCCCCCATGTCACCTTTACTGCCACATGGCTGTACATACCACTGTACTCCCACTACATAGGTCAAGGATATACACATGTCCCTGTCATATTTCTACAGTGTTTGCCCATAGGAATCATTGTATTTTTGTGCCTTAAATGATGTCCCATTATTAACTCATCTCTGGACCACTATGGTAAGAATGTCACCCTGCTACAGCTACTATGCTTCACTGTTATCTATTAACCCAATTCTTTTTTTTCCTCTTCCAATAAAAAAATCAAAGATATTAGTGAGTTGTCAGAGAGAAAGTTTCAATATATCTTATTTCTATCCCCACCAAGCTTACTCCTCCATCCAACTTACCTGGTTCTATTGGTGGCACCTCAATGCCCTCCAACTCTCAGGCTCAAAACCTGAGGCATTTATTCTTATTTCCATTCCCTCATCAATCACATCCAATAAATTTACAGGTCCTATTGATTCTTCTTGCAATACAGTTTTTGCCCCGTCCTGTTCTTTTTAGTCACATGGCCATTTTGATAATTTAGTCTCTCAGGATCCTGGGTCTGGGATGTTAAGTTGCCTCTTAATGATTCTGTCTCCTTCCATTGTCTTCCTTACTCAACTATCCTTCCCAATATTATGCCTTAGGCACACAATGCCCCTATCCTTCTTCAGAATATCCAGTAGATCTCCATTGTTAGAGATAATGCTTATAGCATGGAAATACTTTCATAAATTATTTAAGGACCTGACTCTAGATATCTTCTAAAGAGTTATTTCTCCTTCTTCTTCATACCCTCTACTTTCTAGCCAAACTGATCTACTGTAAGTTGTCCTCCAAAGTAAACTTGCCTTCTCTTTTCTCTGTGAACAGCAGCAAGTTTCTTCTTTTCTGAGTATCGTAATTCCTTATCTCATCTTTCAGAATCCTTCTTGTTCCTTCAAGGCCTCATCCTTCTCTGAAACACACAGTTAAAAGTATATTTCTCCTAAATTTTATTTTTCCTCTGACTCTGTCTTTCTCTTCTTTCTTCTTTCTTCTTTCCTTCCTCTCTGTCTCCTTTGCTTCTCATCATTCACTGCTTCATGTATTATATTCTGTAAATGATATATTCTGCTGCTTCCCTTTTGGAGTGAAAGACAAATATCTTGAGCACCAGGACAATGTGCTTTTGATCTTTGTATCTCAAGCCCTGAACACTAGACTTCACATCTACAAATACACAGGAGAGTCAATTAAGAGCAAAAAAGAACTTTAGGGGTAATCCAGGACAACCTTCTCATTCTTAGTAACATTCATTGAATTAATATACTCATTTTGTATCATTTTCCTGTAGATATCTAAGTGGTGTGATAAACTGAGTATTTGTTATACTCTAAGAAGGATCTGAACTGAAATCTTGCCTCAAGCACTAGTTTGGGAATCTGGACAAGTCATTTAATCTCCTCTTAGCTTCAGTTTCCTCATCTATGAAATGGAAAGAATGACACCTACCTCCCAGGATTATGAGGATCAAATGAGGTAATAAATGGAAATATGGTCCTCACAGACAATAAGGTGCTATAGGAATCCCCAGAAAGGAAGATGGTGAGTTCACTAAAGTTCGAAATCTTAATACCTCTGATCCCTGAAGGTGATCTTTCTCTTCTCCCTTATCAGTAACTCTGAAAGATCAGATCTTCGACCTACTCACCCCACCACTCATTCCCTTTACATTGTGACCTTTCTGGGGGCAAGAGGCTCCTGTCCTGATAGGGGACTCAGAACCAGTCCCTCTGTCTCTCTGACCTTAATCCTCCATAGTCTGCTTCTTTCCTAAGACACTCTCCCAAGTTCATTCAGTCCATTGGTAATAATAAGAAATTAGTTATCTCACTCTAAGTTAGTCGGCTCCCATTAGGTCTAGTTTGAAGGTGACATCTCTCTAAATGTGAGCTCACAAAAGCCTGCTACGCAGCACAGGGACCTTCTCTCTTGAGCATCTCTGGACCCAGAGGATGAGGAAAGATCATGAGAAGAACTGATCATTAGTTACTCCCCTTCTGATTTCCCAAGAATGCTGGTGTTTTCCAATTACTTTGGAGTTTTGTATTAATGATTGTAACATATTTCTAAGATACTTTATATTTTCTAAGATCACTGAACTTATTTCTTATAGCACAGTAATATTTCATCAGAATCATATACCACAATTTGTTCAGCATTTCTCCAACTGATGGCCATTGCCTAAATTTCCAATTCTTCGCCCCCACAACTAGGGGCACCACAAACATTTTAGAGCATATAGATTCTTGTCCTTTAATCATCTTTGAAATAGACTAATATTGATATTCCTGAATCAATGGTGACAACAGAGGATATTTGAAGCAACAGGGTCTGATGAGCTCAATTAAATGAGAGAGTATGGAGGAAAATAGAATCTAGAGTTCTCTGTCATTGAAATATAAATAATGATCAAGTAAGTGCTAAGTAACAGGCTTGAGCTCCACAATCCACTGATTTCTTCTCTTCTACATACAAATACTGATACCCCCCCAACTTTATAACACCTTACCTGGCATCTAACCCTCAAGTCATTTTCCTAAATCTTTCCTTCCTTTTAGAGACAAACTCCTCAGAAAAAAAAACACAGTTCTGTTCCTCTTAATACCCCTAGATTTAAGGCCTATTTGGTAGTTCTTCTCTGCAGGATTTTTTAAAAGATATTTGGGGGAAAAAATCTCATGGTAAAAGATGTGGATGGATTTGAACTCTTCCCTACCTTTTCCAGCTCTGCCATATTCCTATCTCACATTTCCACTATAAATCTATTACCAAGCCCTTTTGATTCTGTCTTAGCATTTGTCATAATAGTTTCTTCTCTGCCTACCAAGCTCTCATGATATCTCACCAAGATTATTGTCCCAATTTATTAAATGGACTCCTTATGTTCAGTCACTTTCTTTTCCAATGAACCCTCCTTTCAGCAGCCAATGAAATCTTCCAATCATTACACCCCATCTCCCACTTCCCAAAATCATTCTCTGATGCTGGTATTCACTCCTACAATTTTCTATCTGTGCATCTTAATTTCCTTCAGGTCTTAGCTCAGATGTCATCTCCTCAAAAACAACTTCCCTGGTGCACAATAGATGATAGAACTCTCTCTATCCTCAGATTATCTTGTTTTCACTTGTTATTGAAAAGCCCCTCCTCAGTGGAATATAAATTCTGTGAAGGTATGTTTGTCTTAATGTCCTCAGTGCCGATAGTAGGCACTGGAAAATTGAAAGTATTCCCCAAAATAAAGTAATCATGGATCCCCTGATATATGGAAAAGATAGCTATCTATCAATGAAGGGGAAATTGCTCAGTTGAGGAAGTATTGAGATGAAATCCTTAAAGGTCTCTCCTTTAATCCTAAATCAATGTAAAATCTTTCCATCTTGCATATGATTTCACCATCTTTTTTTCCAAAACCAAGACCAGATATTTCCCCCCCAAATAATAAACTTTTATTTTATGATGCAACCTTAGATGTTGGAACCAAGAGCTATCAAAAAGGAAACAAGTGACTGAAGATCTCAATCAAAAATGAAAATTGTAAACAGTAACTAGAAGGAAACATTCAATGTTTATTGAACCACAACCATCCCAACAGAGAAGGTTTAGAGGACTGGACTGGCAAGTGCATTCCCTCGTTACGATATACTAAGAAGTGTGGCGTGCTCCATGGTAGTATGGAGGAAATACTTTAAGGAAAAAAGAAAGAAGCAAATGTTTGGGAAAAGACCTAAAGATTCCTATGTTTAATGCATCTAAACAAGTTATGACTCAGAAGTGGAAGGGAAGAAGAAGAAAGATGACTGAATGCTTGGATTTCTGCAACTATTTAATATGTGGTTCTGTATATGGGTAAACTGGGACATTTTAAGAGGAACCGACTCCTTGTGCTCTAAGGAATAATAAAGAGAATCGATAGATTATATATCTGAAAAGAAGTCCTAAATTCATTGTCAGAAGAAAAATACAACACAGTAATTAATAATAATAATATAATATTGGATATTTAGACTATAGATCTTTATTTGCTAAGAATTTTAAATCATTATTTCAGTTGTGATTATTAATATCTTCTTCTTGTTAAATAAAGTCAAACATTTCTGTCAGCTTTTGTATGACAAACACAGATTTCACCTTGTAAATCTCAGCTGGAATAGAATTAGCCACATGAAGAGCCTAATGAACTTCAAAATCTCTTATTCAATTGGAACTTCAGCTGTTCATTGGTTGAGTGAGTTCAATGTTCATTGCCTACTATTTTATACACAAACCCAATCCATCAACCAGAATTTATCAGGCCAACTATAGAATTGCTCCTTTATACACCTACAACAAATGAAACAGTTCCTACTGGCAAGAAATTTGCATTCTAAAAGGGAAAACCACAAGAGCTTGCAAACATACATATATACATGTGTAGATCTAAAATGATTGTTTTTATACAAACATATACATGATGTATATATGTATATACAGGAAAATATGAAAAACGCAAATCATTTAATGACAAGGCATTTTGGGAGGGAGAACACTGATATTTGGAAAAATCAGGAAAGCCTTCATTGGCTGGATCTTGAAGGAAGAGAGTGTTTCTATGAGGCAGAAATAAGGAGGACAGACATTCCATGCATGGAGGTAAGTCAATGCAAAGATATGAATTTAGGAGGCACAGAGTCATATATATGAGAAAAAGAGACCAGTTTGACTGATTCACAGAGAGTGAGGAGGAATAATGTCTAACAAACCTGGAAAAGTAGGGAATGGTTTAAAAGTGATACAAAGTTTTTATTTGACTTTTACATGATCAGAATTATGTCTACCTTTTCAGTTAATTACAAACTGTTTCCAATATGACACCTTCTGCCAGTGTCCTCTGGTCAATATAGTTTAACCCTTTCAAGGTGAACAAGATCTAATTCATATTGAGTTTATACTTTTGTTTGGTCAATTCAAATAAAGTGTCTGGTTCTCCTGTAACTATATTAATTGGTGGTAGGAGTGGAGCTGCCAATAATATTTGTGTTCTTTGCAGTCGGTGGGCATTTCATTTTTGTCCTTATTCCTTCAATGCCTTGAACAAAGTAGACAACTGGTAAGTTAGAAGACAATCCCACAATGATAGAGATCATTGACTTATTGACATGATATTTGGATGAAAAGCTGAAATAACTCACTTGAAAGTGTGTTAGTTAAAATGTTGTAAATGTTCCTTATTAAATTTGATTCTTGACAGATCTGAATCATGTATCACATTGCCTTAAGTTTTCTTCAAGTCAGAATCCTGTGCTTTCCCATGGTTGTAGGACTGAGTCCCCAGCTCATGTGAAATAAAATTTAAAAAGATTTAGAGAAGGAAGCTGGTTGGTTCTTGTCCTTCTTTATTGATTAAGATCAAAATGACACCATTATGTTTAAGACAAATTACAATGTGTCCGACTGTGGTTGATCAGACCAATATGAGCTCAGAATGCTCTACCATAGGTTGGACACATGAAGTCCATGTGAACTCCTCTAAACTCTAATCTTACAGTTGTTAGATTTCCTTCAAGCTGCTTCAATTGTGCCTTCCTCATATAGCACAGCACCCTCACTGATGAGGGCACACCATGCTGGGCAGTCCTGTGCTTTACAATCAATTCTAAAGTTCTTCAATGACAATTTCAGATTGTCTCAGTATCGTTTTTTCTGATCCCCTTGTGAGTGCTTGCCCTATATGAGTTCTCCATAAAACAGTTTTTGTTTTCTTGGCAAGTTGTAAGGGACTGTTGTGTGTGGGAATACTGGCCTGAAGAAGTAGCCTTTCATCACCTGGTGTCCTCCAGCATTGTTTCACTGTTCCATTGGAGAGTGCCATGGGAGTGGGAGTGGACCAGGAACTGAGGAGGATATTTAAGCACTTGTATTCTAGTAAATAAATGGAGAACTTTTCATCTTAGTCTCCTGCCACTTCAATATTCACTTGGGTAAGAATAAGCTAGCCTGCAGGAACATAACAAATGGCTCCAGAACGGGGTAATGAAGGCAAGAAAAAAAGCTGTTATCAGTGCTATCTCATTAGAGTCCAGGATAAGGACTAAGCAAAATTCCAGGCCACATCCAGGAGAAAAAGACTTTAGAAAGGTAATTGTTAACCATGGGGCACATATTAAGGAAGTTGGAACAAGGTGTGGAGGAAAGAGTAGGTAAAGGAAAAGTGTATTCATATCCATGGCCTGAGGCAGAAGAAATGAAGAAATATTATCAAAAAGAGCCTAAGATCAGCCTTAAGCACCTAGGGAAGAAAATTCAGCATCACAAAAGGCCATTGAAAAAAGCAAAATATCAGGGAGAAAGTTTGGAGTATTTAGGAGCTGAGTTTCAGTCATATCCAGGAAACCTTAGGCAAAGACATGAGCTAGTAAATATAAAAGCAGTCAGATATTTAAAGAAGGAAGTAGGAGAACATGGGGCAAGATCATCTTTTGTCCAGTTACAATTGGATAATCTTGCATACTCCATATTAACACTTAATGACTGGAAGCAGATAGCTCATGTTTATCGCCCAGACAATCTGTCTTTTGGATGACAGAATTTATAGAACAGTGTAGACAGATGGTTTTTGAGGCATGCACAAGGTCCCAATGCCACCACATATTATGAACAATTAAGTCATACAGGTCAGCTTTTCAACAATGCAGACCAACTATATTATGGGTTAGAAACATATGAAAGAATTGCTACCTGTGTAAAGAATGCTTGGGGACATTTTCCAATACAAAATGAGGCGAAAGAACCATTTGCACTTAATAGACAAAGAAATGATGAGGCTTTTGGACATTTCTTTGCTGAGTTACAGGAGACAGTAGGAATAACTTTACAAGATGTGGCAGGAGTAGATATATTAATAAAACAATTAGCATGGGGCTAATGCAAGTGTTGATTGTCAAAAAGCAATGATTGACTTAAGAAAGAATGCCACCATGGAGGAAATGATTCAAAGATGTGACAGAGTAGGGTCTCAGGTGTATTATAAAGAATTAATGGCAGAGGCATTTGCTAATATGCACATGAAAAATAAAGAGAAACAGACTTGCTTTGTTTGTGGAAAACCTGGATATTTAAAGAAAAATTGTTGGAGTGACCAAGGAACTAAACCCAGAAAGGACAAATCACATCATCCTAAAACTCCATTCCCAAGGTGTAAAAAGGTAGGACACTGGGCATCAGAATGCAGACAAAGAAATTTCCATGGGGAGAGGAACCCTCTCCCATGGGCCCCTCAAAAACAATCATAGAATATGACAGTTTGGGACCAGCAGACGATGGAATAGAAAAACCAGTATTCAGCTTTGGCAGCAAGGCAACCCATATCAAACTATTGATGGCCAAAAGTTCTGGGAAATTTAGGGTGCCTCCACATGCTTCTTCTGAAGTGCCTATTTACCCTTTATGATTAATAGATAAGGAGTTTGCAATTATTTTGTTAAAGCATGGGAATGGGAAAATTTTCTCTATTGTAATAGTGAATGCTGCTGCTGATGATAGCTACATAAATGAGAACCAATGCACAGCTCAGTTATGTGTTTTCTAAAGATCTGGAAGGAAAGGTGAGTTGAAAAATAAATAGGAAGGAATGTGAGTTGTAAAAGGGGCCAAAACTGAGAAACCACAATGAAATTATGTTTACAACTATGATTTCTTCAGAAAAACCTCTTATCCAAGTAGAAGGAATTGTTTCCTAGTCTTGATTGACACTGGGGCAGATCAGACTGTGTTCCCCCATACAGAACTGGCCACAGGCTTGGCCCAAACAAGCTGCCTATACTAATCTGGTAGGCATTGGAGGTTGACAGGAAACAGAAATTTGTCAACCCTTGAAATGGAGAAAAGAAGATAAAGCAAGAACTGTCAGTTCTTTCATAGTTGAAGGACTCCATAAGATATTATGGGGAAGAAATATATTGCATCAATTAGGGGCAAAAATTAGCACGGATTCTTTTATAGGGGCTGTTAGTGAAATAGGAAGTTAAGTCTCCAACATGGGGCCATAGGACAGAGCTGCTTCTTCAGGGGCAGTCCACTGCTGAAACATCGATGCTAGGAATGGATGGGATGGGGGGGACCTGCTGGCTGCTCCTTTTGGCCCCTGCTGCCTGCCTGGTGGCTCAATGCATGATAAGCACGACCCAAAGCCCTACAGTCAACTTCAGAGACTCTTCCTTGGTGCCACCCATTCTAATGCCCTCGACTAATTCTACTCCCTGAACCAAAATGAATTTCACTCGACTACCCACAACCCTTACTCTAGCACCAGAAAGCCATGAAGTACACAGTAACTGCACTTCCTGTGTTGAGAGTAAAACTATCACTAGCTATTGGACAGTTTGTAATGGTGTTGGCTACTGTTCAGAAAATGCAGCAATTCCAAATTGTGCTGTTGTTAACAACTCAAGTAATTTCAAATTCTCTCCCTCAGAGGGAGGTGGGGAAGGAGAAGGGAAATCTTCCTTTTAAGAAATTCAAAACTCAAACATGTCTCAGAAGGGATGCATTCTTCACTGCAGGAAGGACAAGAGCCCCAGAAAAACTTATTTTAGAAATCAAGGGACTCCCATGCCTTCTTCCTGGTTTGGGGAGGGGGGGGGTGAGGGTTGGGCAATAACCACATTTTTCTTAGGTGATTGATTGGGAAGCTCTGTGGTCAAATAGTCAAGAAAAAGGGGGAAAGCTTTTTTTCTGGGATTGGGAAATTTAGATTTTATCTTTTGAATAAAATCTGTGCCTATGGCTAATATTTCTGTAATTAAGTTTTGTGAAGTTGATCAAGTATTTAAATGTTTTTTGATTGGCTATTTCAAGATTTTCATTCATATATATATATGAGGTTTCTCAAGAAATTTTGTTTGATTCCAAAAGTTATTTTTTTTGACCAGTCTTAATTGTTGACCTATGTGTATGTGTGTGTGTGTGTGTGTGTGTGTGTGTGTGTGTGTTTAATCATCAATAGGACATTTTCACATCTCTCTACTAGTCTGAAGAAGTGGGAAAATGTTTCTATATTCTGAGATCTGGTACTGGCCAAGGTATCAATCTTAGCTTGTTAAATGTGCTTCAAGAGTTGTTTCTATTGCTTGTGCCTGTTTCTGTGTGTCTGTGTGTATGTGTGTGTGTGTGTGTAATTCAGAAGGAAATTATATTGGGATACATTGTATTTCTAGGAATTTGGGAGTACTGAATCATATAATTTACTGATTTCTTTTGGGAAAGAGATATTTGTAGGATCTGATTTGTTTTGATGTTAAATTGATATAATTGTCAAACATGTTTGAGTTTTGAATTTAATTGAGTTGGGGGAAAATAGCAAGTTCAATTGATAATGCTTCAATACAAGATCTCTCTGCTGATTATGCTGAGTTTGAAAATAATCCACCCTCTTGTGGATGGTTTACCAGAAATTCGCCTCAAAAATAAAAAGAGGGATTTGTAAGGAACTGTTGTGAGTAGGAGTACTAAGTAAACTTTTTAACACCTGCAGTGGCCAAGCACCTGGCCTTGTTTAACTTGTAATTAGAGAATGCCTCAGGGTTGGGAGTGAAAAAGGATATTTAAACACTTGCTTCGGGTTGAATAAATGGAGGACTTTCCATCTTTGTCTCCAGCCTCTTTAACATTGCTCTGAGAAAAAGATAAGCTAAGCCTGAGGGTCACAACAGAGAGAGAGACAGAGAAATTTCTAGAGTTTGTTCTTTTAATTCCATGAAAATAGAAATTCTTTCTAATGGGCTGTTTGCGGGAGTGTTATGTAAGACACTGAAGTCATCTGATGCTTTTCTATGCCACAGTTGAATATAAAATATGAAGTAGGTGAGTGAAAGGGGTACTGAGAATGATTTGAAAATCTTTGCCAAGAAGGTGATAAAAAGCATTTCTTTGAGGATTCTGTTGGTTTTATTCTTTCTTTCCATCCAACCATGCTCATAGCAAAATTCTCATTAATAGGATACACAATTTGATAATTCTGGATCTAAACCTTACCAAAGATCAAAACAGTTTAAAAAGAATCTAAGGCCAGGGAGATTATAGAAGAGAGTTTTATAATTTCCAGACTAAAACTTCCACAAATACTCAAATAAAAGATTCAAAGGGAATTTTGTGTTTTACTCAGTATTCGATTAATCCAACAAATATCTGAATGTAGTCTCAACTGTGATATATCTGATAAATGATCAACAAAGACCCATGTGAAGACTTATAAGGAAGAGAAATTCATTATCTCATGAGGGAGTCCATTGAACTTTAAAGGATTTTCTTGCATATATTTTCCTTGATTTTGAGTCTAATTCTGATGTTTTGCAAGTTTTATCATTGCATATACATCTACATTATGGACCTAAATAGGATATGTTGCATTCCTCTTAGAATATTCTCTGACAATCATTCAAATTCTTTAAGACAGCATTTATGTCTCCCTCAACTTCTTTTCTCTAGGTTAAAAGAATCCTACTTATTTCAACCAAATTTCTTAAGAATTTCTTTCTGTCTTTCCTTCCTTCTTTCCTTTCTCCTCCCTTCCTTTCCTCTTTGCTTTCTGATTTTCTTAAACTGGATATTTTCTAGTCTATCAACTTCCTATCAGCCTATGGTAAACAAAATTGAACACCTCCAGGTGAGGTATAATGAGTGTAGAATACAGTGACATTTCCAATTCTTTATTTCTGAAAACTGGATCTCTATATTATACTTTTATTTGATTTTATAAATCTTTTTATCTCTGTGATAGGTAAAAGGATTCAAAAGGAATTTACAAGTTGGATCTCATCTCTCCTTTTCTTTCCTTCCTTTCTTCCTTTTCTCTTTATGTTCCCTTTCTCTCCCACTCTCCATTTTCCCTCTCATTCATTTTCTTCCTGCTTTTTGCTCAAGCAAAAATAGTTCAAGAAATTCCACCTTTATAGTGTGATTTAAAAGCTTATGTCAACAGCACGGTTGGATTATTATGTAAGAGAGATCTTTATTTAAAGACATGTAACTAATTTTCAATAATTTTGTTTTTTTTTTCCAATTACGTGCAAAGAGAGTTTTCAACATTCATTTTTTGGTAAAATTTTAAGATCTGCATTTTACTGCCTCCTCCCCAAGACTGTAATTGGATATGAGTTATACATGTGAAATCAAGAAATATATAACTATTAAAGGACGTTACAGCATAATCCAACATGGTTTGGGGTACTGATGTCTAGAAGTCCAAAAAGAATACCCCCCCACCCGATACCTACTATAAAGGAGTCTAAAGAATGGTCTCACCAAAGTACAGAGATTATATATAGGAAGTTCAGTGAGAGGTCTCCACACAATCAGTGGTATAAGTATAAGTATAATACATATACATATACGTATACGTATATGTATTCGTATATTTACGTTTTTGGAAGGCAATGGGGTTCAGTGGTTTGCCCAAGGCCACACAGGTAATTATTAAGTGTCTGAGGTCCGACTGGAACTCAGGTACTCCTGACTCCAGGGCTGGTGCTCTGTGCCACCAGCCACCCCAAGAATATATTTCTAATCTACTAAGGTAGAAATTTTCTTTTAAATTTTACCCTGTCATATTGTTATTGTAGATAAAACAAAGTGACTTGTTTATTATAAAGTTAGTCTGTGGAAGAAGACAAAGAAATTTGTTTTCCTTTAGAATCATTTGGAGAAATTTAACATGACGATTAGACTTACAGAGAAAACTAGACTAGAACTAATCTCAAATACAGAAACCTTAAACTAATAGGAAGAAAAACAATTGAATTTGTATAACACTAAAATTTACCCAGTGCTAAGCAAATTATTGAGTAGCCAGAGCACTAGGCTTGGATTCAGGAAGATCTCAATTCAAATCCAACCTCAGACACTTAACTAGCCCATGTGATCTTGACCAAGTCACTTAAACTCTTTTTGCCATAATTTACTGGAGAAGGAAATGGCAAACTAATCCAGAATTTTTACCCAAACGATTCCATGGACCATATTCATCCACATGATCATGAAAAGTTTGACATTACTAAATGATTGAATAACAATTAAAAATATTTAATTTTATTCTCAGAATATTTCTTGGGCATTGATGCTATCATTATCCCCATTTTACAAATTAGAAAACTTTGAGAGACAGAAGCAAAGTAATTTGCCCAGGGTCATTCAGCTCCAAATGTCTGACACCCATTTAAGTTCAACCCTGTCCTGACTCCACAGTCAATATTCTCTAACTTTGCTATCTAGTTGCCTCTGAAATTCTACCTTTTCTTATTGTGAATATTTTCTCTTCCACTCCAGGATACCTTTTCTCAATGTATAATCTTACAGATTTTGTTTGAGTATTCAGAGTTTGCAGTTTTTCAGGATCACATAGCCATAAATATGTCTTCGTGTGAATAACTAAGCAAAATTGAACATAAAATACTGCTTCCATAGCTAGTATAGAGTTCAGGGTACTCAGATTTTTGAATATGTGAAAAAGAAGCAAACAATAATGACATTCCAAAACACTGTTATATTGAAACTTGGTTATTGCTTTAATAAATAATTTAATTGAACTGCATGAATAAGAATATTAAGTATTGGAGCACATCAGGACTTTGGACTTTATTTCAACAACCCACATTATAGATAAAGGAACTGAATGTAATAAACTTATGTTATTTGCCTACATTGCCCATGGAATTGATGGTAGTATATAGAGGAGAGCTCAATTCCTCACATGAAACTTTATTTACTCTTTACCTTTTACAATTATTTCCTAAATTAATGTATTGAATTGTAGCATTTAATTTCCACAACAATGCATTGAGAAAACACATGATTTATGGGTCCTCTGATTTTAGGGAGGTGACAAAAATATCTTGGATGTGAATAAAAAAAAAATCACCTTGGTATTTTGAGCCTCTGCATTGCTTTCCTGAAGGCCTCCTTCACATCCTTGTTCCTGAAGCTATAGATCATAGGATTGAGCAAGGGATTCACCACTGTGTAGAACAGAGCAGCCAACTTGTCCTTCTCCAGAGAATAGTTGGAACTAGGCCTTGAGTACATGAAGAGGACGGACCCATAGAAGAGCATCACAGACAACATATGGGAGGCGCAGGTGGAGAAAGCCTTCCGCCTCCCTGAGGCTGAGTGGATCCGAAGGATGGCTAGGATGATATGGAAGTAGGATATCAGGATCGCTAATATGCTGGATAGAACTGTGAAACCCACCAGTCCCTGGAGGATTGTCACATAGACCTGTGTGTCCGTGCAGGACATCTTTACTAAGGGTGCGACATCACAGAAGAAGTGGTCGATGATGTTTTCCCCACAAAATTTTAATCTAAATGTGTTAGCAGTGTGGGCTATGGCATTCCAGATCCCACCTATATAAGACCCAGCAACCAGTCCAATAGAGAGAGACCTGGACATGGCAGCTGAATAGAGAAGGGGGTTACAGATTGCTTCATAACGATCATAAGCCATAACAGCAAGGAGGTAACCCTCAGTGTAAGCCACAATACAGGAAAAGAAAAATTGGGCACCACAGCCAGCTAAGGAGATACGTTTGTCCTCTGATATACAGGTGGCCAAGATTTTGGGGATATACACAGATGTATACCAGAAATCTAAGAATGACAGATTCCCAATGAAAAAATACATGGGGGTATACAAACGGGAATCAATTCTGATTAAGATAACTAAAGTCATATTTCCTACCAATGTTACCAAATAAAGAACCAAGAAAATTCCAAAGAAGATGTGTTGCATCCAGGGATCAGCTGAGAAGCCAATTAAGATGAATTCAGTCAGGGTGGTCCGATTCCCCACTTCCACAGACATAGTGGTGGCAACCTGATGGAAGGCAAGAAACATCAAAGAGAATTGTAGAGTTCATGAGATTTAGATCTGAAGTGACTCTAGGGGGAAGATAGATGGCCTAAAGGATAGACCTTTATATTTGGAGCTAGAAAGATCTGAGTTCACATACTGCTTCAAATATTTATCATCTGTGTGATGCTTGGCTTATCACTTAATCCATAGGTTGCTCAGATTTCTCATCTATAAAAAGAATATAATAATAGCACAGATTTCTCAGGATTATCGTGAGACTCAAACGAGATAATGCATTTAAATTGCTTTTTAATTGTGCATATCCCATTGCTACTACTATGTCTTTATCCCAAAGAGATAATAAAAAGGGGGGGGGAACCTACATATACAAAAATATTTATAACTGTTCTTTTTGTAGTGGAAAAGAATTGGAAATTTAGGGTGTGCCCATCAAATGGTGAGTGACTGAGCAATTGGTATATGAATGTTATGGAGTCCTACTGCTCTGCAATAAGTCATGATGGCATGGTCTTCAGAAATGTCTGAAAATATTTGCATGAACTGATCCTGAGTGAATTGAACAGAACCAGGAAGACATTGTACACATTAAGAGCAGCACTGTGTGATGATCAACTATTTTGGACTTAGCTCCTCTCAGGAGTTCAGCAATCAAGGATAAAGCAAAGCAATTTGGTATGGTAAATACCATCCAAATCCAGATAAAGCTATGAAGTTTGAATGCAGAACAAGCCATACTATTTTCATATTTTTAAACTTTGTTACTTTTTTTATTTTCTCCCTTTATTTCTGTTTCTTCTTTCATATAACTAATATAGAGAACAGTAAACATGATTGTACATATAATTTTCATTTTTCATTTCTTACTCTCAAGGGAAGGAAGGGTGTAGAACTCAAAACTTAAAAACTATGATTATTTAAAGCCATCCTTATATCTTACTAAAAATATAAAATAAACTTCTTTGTAAAACAAAGATATATATTCACGTGTGTGTATGTGTGTGTATGCTTCTCCCATCATTTCTTGAGGAGAAACCTGGACATTCTAAAATGTCAGACCTTGAAAAGACCTTAAAACGTAGAACAGAGACCGCAGGATCTAGGTATAACTAATACAATGTTTGAAATAGAAGGGACTTTAGAGTATGGCACAGATTGCCAGAGTGATGCAGGAGCTTAGAGATCTTCTGCTCAAACTTTCTCATTTTATGGATCACATGACTATGGTTGAAGAACTAGAAAGACCCTCATAGATCTCTTCATTTCTACCTCTCTCACTTCACAGATGAGAAAATTAGGTACCAGAAACTTTAAATTATTTCTTTGTGGTCATACCAGTAAGCATCAGAGGTTCTAAAATGGAGGAGATATGATGGCAAATTCTAAGAGTATGGAGTCAGCAATATTTCCTCTCTGGTATGCTGAAGATATAATGAAGAGAAATGACTGACAGTATAAACCAGCCATTCATCAGATCAGCAATCAACATGTATTTGCCAATTGCTTAATGTACACCAGGCACTCTCCTACGTACTGAAGATAAGAGTGAAAGCAATATAAAAACAAATCACACAACATGCTCCCAGTGTTTCCCTAAATGATTTACATTCCTAATGGGAAAGACAACAAATATAAAAATAGATCCATACATAGCTAAATATAAAACAGATGCATAATTGCTTGAGAAGAAAAGGCACTGGTAATTGGAGGGACTGAAAAAAAGCTCATAGGAGAGGGAGTATTTGAACTGAATATTAAAGGAAATTCTTTTTTCTTAAAAGTTGAAAGTTTGGAGGAAAAGCATAGTTGTCATGAGGTATATAGAGAGTGCATAAACACTAAGGAGAGCATCATATATGAAGAGTACCAAGTAGGTCAATATAGTTTGACTTTTGATTATGGAGGATCATTATGCAAAAGGACTCAAAAGATAATACTGGACCAAGATGTGTAGAGCTTTAGATTTCAAAACCAAAATTGTAGATTTGATCCTAGAAGTAAGTATAAGGGAGAAAATGGGTTTTATTGAGTGGGGTATTGACATCATCTAACCTGATGTTTAGTATAATCATGTCAGCAGCAATGGAGAGGATGGATATGAGGGGTTGGAGACTAAGAAATATGAACCAAGATGAAAAGTTAGGAACTATTGGAGTAGTTCTGGTGAAAGAGGTCAAGGATTTGAACGAGGGGGGTTTGTGTATGGAGAGAAGGTTATGTATATGAGAAACATTGTGAAGGGATTAATAATTTTATTTAACTGCTGATTGACTATAAGGAATGAGTAATAATCAGGAGTTGAGAATGATACCAGACAACATAGTAAAACTGGATGACTGGAACAATCATGACAACTGTGATAGCAACAGCAAAATTCAATTTAGAGGGAAAATAAAGACTTTTGTTTGTGCATGTTGAGTTTGAGATACTAATGGGAAGTTCAACTGGAAATATGCAATGAATGACTACTGCCAACATGATATTCTAGTTCAGTAAAGAAACAAGAAATTGAAAAATAGATATTTGAATAGTCTGTTGAAAAGTAGAGATTCTCCTCTACTTTGAAAACAAGTAATGAAGAGATTTTTCTTTGTGAGCCAATAGGAAGCAAGATGCTTTAGACCTTCAAAATTATAGAATCTACAGGATTCTATTCTATTCTATTCTATTCTATTCTATTCTATTCTATTCTATTCTATTCTATTCTATTCTATTCTATTCTATTCTATTCTATTCCATTCCATTCCATTCCATTCCATTCCATTCCATTCCATTCCATTCTATTTTATTCATTTCAGGCTGACAGAATCTGGAAAGAATAGATTATCAGAAATATAAGTAATATTGAATATTATCCAGGAACAAAATGTTATTTTACAGAAAAGAAAACTGAAGACTGAATGGAAATGGGCCATTCTGATGATTATGAAGCTATTTAATGGCATAGACAGGATCAGAATCTTTCCTTCCTGCATCCTGGTTCAGGGTTTTATTTTAACAATAGAATATAAATTTAAAGAGCAGAGATAGGTCTTCATCAAAGTACTGTAAGTCACAATTTCCTAAATAAAAATAAAAGTATATCCACTGCTTTAGGAAATTATAACCCTGAACCTTCTCTGGAATGTTAGTTCATCTGTAGAATAATGAGATTGGACAAGATCAGAGCTAAACCTCATGATCCTATACTTGCAGAATGAGAAAAAGATTCACATGCTGGAAAAAGTATGAAATAGGGATTCGAGTATCCACTATAGGCAAGTTTGGCTAGAGTTCAAAGGAAATGACAGGGCATCCCTTATCATGTCCTAAATGAAGAGTAAAGCTTCAGACCTCATGTTTACTTCACTAACCAGAAAAAACCCAAATAAGTGATGAGATCAGAAAACACAGAATCACATGAGGAATTCTGGGTGTTTTTTTTAATAATGTGGAATCGTGATGAAGTAAAAATAAAGACTTCAAAGGAAATTGTATCTAAAGGAAGAAAGAAGACACAAAGTTATGTGGAATGAGTAAAGGTACATTGTTCATTTCAATACTACTCTAAGAAGAAAATATGGACACCTACAAGGCTTCACTCATCCTGAATCTAATGAAGATGAAACCTATGGTGGAAATGTCACTGGATTTAATACCAGAAACCTAACTCAAACCCTACTTAACCCTGTTCATGACAAACTCTAAATTAGATATTTCTTTCTTTGAACTTTGAAATATTCTTCTGGAAAATGGGAATAGCAATACCTATATTATCAAAAGGGGAGAAAATTAATATCAAATTATTTAAGTAATTATAAATAATGTGTAAATAACAAATCTCGATTGAGAAAACACATTTTTCACGATCCTGGGAAAACAGATAGGGCTGGAATTATTATTTCCATTTTATATAAATAGAAAACATAAGATATTAGTGACCATGATCAAGTAATTGAAGAACGATTTATGATTGCTAAAGATGCAGTGTGCTGTTTAAAAGAGTACTTGATTTGGAGAATGAGGCCTGAATTCAAATTCTGACTCTGCTACTGCCTAAGTAAGTTGAGATATGTTATTTTACCTTTTAGGGAGTCATTCCTTAACTGTAAAATAAGAAAGTAAGACTTACAATTTCTATGTTCCCTTCTATATAAAATTGTTGATATTATACTGTGAATCTTAGTTTTATAATTTACTTCTCATGGTCATAAGAAGATTCCTCCCTATTCACTTGGATCTTCAGTTTCTTCATAACAAAATAAAAGGTAAGTCAATATCATCTTAAAGTTCGTCTTTCCTGTTCTGAAGTCTTTGATCCTATGATCCTAAGAGAAAAATTAGACCCAGCTCACTTGGTGTTCATATACCAATCTCTAGTCCCAGCCACTTACCTTTAGTCTGGAAAGGGAAAATGTATAAGGCAAGACAATCTGTTTCGTTCCTTGCTCTTCAGCTGTGATGCTCTATCTAAGAATCAAAGACTCACACTCTCCTACAATACCAGTATAGCCCCAATATGATAAGAAAGAGAAAGTAAAATAACCGTGAAACCAAAGGACAGATTATAAATACGCTCTGTTGGACTCATTCATATGTCCTATTGCTTCCTCTGGGACCTCTCCTCCAGAGTCTGTCACACTCCAGTCTCCAAAGAATCAATTAATATTACTTCAGAATTAAGGGATGACATATTACTGAGGAAATAAAAAATGTTATATTTCATTCAAAGTAGACTTTTCCTTTGTGAATATTCTCATTTATTTTAATTTTGGGACAATGATTACCCAAAGGTATTTCTGAACCTCATTATTTGATACAGTGGAAAGCTCTCCATGGTACAGTAGGAAGAGATATGCATAATTTTCTAAGATATTTTTCTAAATTTATCATCCACGATCCCACTCTGAACTCTAGTCAAACAGGATAATTAATCTGGCCCCAAACACATTTTGTGAACACTTTTTTATTATTTATAATATTTTTTATTATTCTCTCTTCCTGTAATGAAAACCAACTGCTCCCTTTCATTCTGTCCTTCAGCCTCCTCTCCATGACTGTCAAAACTCTACCTATCAAAGATTAGTTATGTCTACTCAATCAAGAAGGCATCATTGTTCTCCCCAACCAGAGATTAAGGACTTTAGATCTGCTTTACTTTAGGTCTTCTCTTCTGGCTCTTAGCATGTTTTGCTTTATATTCTAAACAGTAAGTCATTTTGGTTCATGTTGCCTTGTTTGATTTCTCATCTGCCCTTTGAACATATAGTTGTTTTGCATTCTCTTTTTTTTTTATCAAATTGGGGTTATACTAATATTGTAGGAAAGTGTGGGCATTAGAGGCATAGGATCCTGGTTTTGGAATGGTAAGGGACCTTTATAATCCCCAAGTCCAACTCCCTCATTTTATAGAGGAAGGAATTGAAGCATCGATAGATAAGGGATTTGCCCAGAGTTCATCCCATTACATTAGAAGCCCTATATAAACATACCATCTTTGGAAATGTACTTAATTTCTCAGTATCTATTTCCTCATCTATAAAATGGAGATAATATAATATTTTAGGACCTGCCTCAGAAGATTGTTCTTTTGTAATGAGAATATTGTAAAAAAATAAAAACTTCAAAGCATAAAGTGAATGTGAGATATTTTAGACCTACCATCAGTCTTATTGTAACATGAAAATATTTTTAGATTTTCAAATAATGAACTAGTGTAAGGTAGCTTTGGGTCAGTTTTATAGATCTATGTCTGATGACACACTGGGTACCTGTATTCATCATCTGAAGATTAGCTGCCCAATATTTTGAGAGTACTCAACAGATTCATGAGAGATGTTTTTTCCAACATCACCACTATTGCCACAAATCTTTAAGACTTTCTTCACCACAGAGTGAATATATTCATTCAGTGTAGGTACGACACATATGAATGAAATCCCAGGTCTTTGAAGCATATTGTCCTAAGGTGTTCTCCTTGGAAAGTCTTGGTTTTCAAGGCTTCCTGAATCTAAGGATCAAGCACTGAGCTGCAATCTGACTATCTAATCGTTTTTGCTTACTTTTGTTGCCCTTTATTCTCTATAGTCCATTTATATTTCCCTTTTAACTGTTTCCTGACCTCTATCTTTGAGCTTCTAAGATCATAAACTTGCACAATCTTTTCCATGTGCTCATCTCAAATTTCACTTTCTCTTAGAATCCTTAATTTCCTTCAAAGGTCAACTCCAATACCTCCTATTTCTTGTCTCTCAATTAACTTTTTTTTCACTTCTCAAGTTATCCTAGAATGACTTGTCTGGTTCTTTCCCCTTAATACTACATTTTACAAATGTTATTTGTGTACCTACTGTATTCTTCTTTCTATTTAGACTGTAAGCCTCTAGAGGTCAGGAATTTTAAAATTGTGGTTCTGGGTGTGTGTGTGTGTGTGTGTGTGTGTGTGTGTGTGTGTGTGTGTGGTATCTTCTTATATTGCCATTTCTGAGATAATGTCTGTTCATCATCTCCTCAGAAACAGGTGATGCAAAATGACAATGAATTAGGCAGAATTGAATATGGAGAATGAAATGCACTATACTGCATTTTGGAATATGCATTGAAGCTGGTTGGGTTAGGAAAAAAATTCTTCCAATGATACACTATGAATTAAATCTTGGAAAAATCATCATTTTCTAAAAATAAAAGTTTTAAATATCCCAACATAGAAGAGAGAAGTGTATTTGGAAACAAAAAAAATCTTAAATCTATTTCCATTGATTTCTTACATGAAAGAAATGGATAAGGACATACCAAAGGAAAATCACATTCAGAAAGAGAATGTTTTGCCCTGAAAAAAACCTAGAAAAAACAAATTGTAGGATCAAAAATTTCCTCTGAGAAGAGATCTTAGAGGCCATTTTGTCTAACTAATTCATTTTTCAGTTTGATAAACAAGAGGTAAAGTAAGGTAAATGCATTTATCACTTTGGTGATTTATGCATGGGTACCCTTGAAATTTAAAGACTCAGAGGAAAATCCCCAGCACACACATTTGGTCTTCATTATATTGCAAGGTCCTTGAAGGTAGGGACTAGCTTTTGATTTTCTTTGCATTACCAGCAGTAAATACAGTGGCTGGAATAATAAAAAAAGAAGTTTGCTGATTGATTGCTTTATGATGATGATGATGGTGTTTGTCCTTCATTCTTGAAGAAGACCATGACATCAAAGAGGTGATGTCATGACAAGCACATGAACTGGATTTGAGTAAGGGAATCCTGTGCTAAGTTACCAGCCTCACTTTTTCCCCCAGGACCATCTGAGTCCAGAGGCCAGATATGAATCAGGATGACTGGAGATAACCTTGGATGCAAGGCAATTAGGGTTAAGTGACTTGTTCAAGGTCTCACAGCAAGTGAATATTAAGTGTCTGAGGTTGGATTTGAATTCCAGTCCTCGTGACTCCAAGGCCAGTGCTCTCTCCACTGTGCTATCAAGCTGCCTGATTGCTTCAAATAGGCTTTTTAAATATGATAAATAGAAAAAAGAAAAAATGGAAAAAAATGATGAATAGGAATCCTTCAGGTATGGCATTGATACTGGTTTGCCTGTGAAGAGAACTGCCGCATTTATTTACTCCACTGTTTTAGCTGAACTTTTGATATACTCCCCAGCACTTAGAAATGAATTTTGCATTCCAGAGAAGCTTAAGAAATGAACTTAATTCAATGAATGGCTCTTAGGGAACCTTACATAATGTCTGTGTATGGTCACATATAATGCAGGGTCATGCGATCATTTTGAATCAAATTGGTTTTTGACTGTTTCTGAAGGCAGAGTTGATTTTCAATGAAAGAAAAATATGTGATACATATATATGTATATATACATATATGACATATGTGACTATTGATTGGCTAATTCTCTGCATTCTATTTCATTTATTCTTTGGACTAGGTCATCTCTAAAATTCTGTGATTTTGTAAACAGCATATTACCTAACAATACTGAGTAAATGAGACTCTAACATTCTGCCTGACATTGATCTCTCTCAATTTTTCATCTTTTTAAATCACATCTTTCCAGAAAGCTATCAGATTCTAAGTTCTCTGAGTACTGGAATGGTACAATTTTGCATCTTTGTATCCTCAGTGTATCATACCATGGAATTTTTTTAGAGTTTTCTGAATCTAAAGGGGGTACTTGGAAAGGAAAGGTAATGGGTCCCTCTATCCTATTTTCAAAGCATTTAATATATGCCTTTCTAAAGGAGTTCTTTTTATATTAATGCAATGATGACAGCAGAAAAAACAAGAATGATCAGATAAAACTACTGCAACCAAGAGATATTCGTCTTTGTACAACCCAGTAAGAGACTTCAGGAGCCATGGAGAGTCAAGGTGCTTTAAATTTAGGGAGCTTCACCTAAAGAGGACCTTTCAGTTGACCTAATGTCAACCTTATCATGTAAACTCATGGGGATGCAACAACAAAGATGATTTTCAACTTCTTTTTTGTATAAAAGACTACGATCTATAACCTGATTTTTGATGAAATTTCATCATTATTCAATTTCCTTAACTATCAATAATTCTATCATTTACCTCAGGAAAAATAGAAGCACAGTAAATGTCATAGGGGAGGGCTGGGGAGAGGCTTGATCAAGGATACTTCAACCCTTAGAAAATGAATTGTTAGCATCATTTTGGAGTCATGAACACCCCTGAAAATCTGATGAATTCTATTGGCCCCTTTCTCACAATAATGATTTTACATGTTAAGGGAAATTGTAAACTCTAGAAATACTAGAAGTGGCTAGGTCAAATCTGAAATGAAACTCATCTGTGAATGTGTGTTGTGACTAAAGGAAAGTTTAATGCTCTAATGATCAAGATTACTTAAGAACTTGGAATTTGAGATCAATGAAGCAAGGTGAGTTGGATGTGGTGAAATGGGAGATAGAAAGATTAAACATCA
Organism: Macrotis lagotis; assembly: GCF_037893015.1. Taxonomy (NCBI): domain Eukaryota; kingdom Metazoa; phylum Chordata; class Mammalia; order Peramelemorphia; family Peramelidae; genus Macrotis; species Macrotis lagotis. The sequence continues at coordinate 295,321,947 of NC_133660.1, read as the reverse complement.
ACATCTTGAATGTCAGTGGACTAAAATGGACAGTAATGGATGAATTTAATGAGCTTACGAAGTGGCAGATGTGACTAAAGGAATTGAAAACAACATGGATCTGTTTTATTTTTAATCCAATAAAAGCTACAAAAATGAAAACTCTATAGCAAGTATCAAAAATAAAATAACTCACAGCATATGAAGAAAAAGAATAATATTGGAAACTATTTTCCCAAAATATATAACAGTGAAAGAGATTTATAAAAATATACCAAAAAAGGCCTAAATTAAGAGAAAAAAAGAGAAAATAAACATTTCCAAAAAAAATCCATGACTCATAAGTGAAGTTTCAAAGACTGAAAAAACAAATACACTAGATAAATCCATAAGCCAATTGCATCAAATCTTTAAAGAAGAATTAATTGTGATATTGCAGATAATGTTAAAAAATAGCAAAATATTTTACCAAATTTTTTTAGGATACAAAAATTCAATAACTCAACAGTCATTTATTAAGTGCTATGTCTTGATCAGGTACCATGCTTAGTTCTGAGAACACCAATAAAATCCAAAATAAAGACAGTACCACTAAAGAAGCTTGGACTTGAATGCAAAAAGAAAACATATAAGAGGAAGTCAAAAATCAGAATTTAAATTAAAATAAAACAGGTGCCAACAAGAAGACATAGTGAAGAAGTTGGTAGTCAAGAGTGGAGTCAGGAATGTCGGAATGAGCAAGACTTTCTCCTGCGCTCTTTCTTCACATGGATGTTTTAGGTGAAAATAGCCAATCAAGAGAGAGTCATGGAGGTAAACAAATCTTTCTCAAGTTTAGAAAATTCCTGTGAAATGGTAAAGAAATTTGTAGAATTAGAGCTAACACTGGGTGGAAATGATGTGAGAAAAAGAAAATAGTAAACAAATTTCTAATGAACAATGATGCCAAAAATTTTAATATATATAATGAAAAATAATAGAAGCTTCACAGTGCATGATATAGAAATGGATCAAGTTGAAAGTATGTTGAATGTAAAAATGGTTTATGATTAGGAAACCTATAAAATAATTGACCACACTAATAAAAATAGCAAAAATAATGTGATTGTATAGATTTAGTTATTAAAAAATACTTGTGAAATGACTTTAGCAAACTTCTGTCTATAGTTATCCACTGTTTGATGAACTCCAAGGCCCCAGTTTCTGGAATAAGAGCTCATTATTAGAAAAAAAATTGCTGAGGAAAACAGGATAGTAGTGTGACAGAAACTGGGCCTAGACCAACATCTCACACTCTATACCAAGTAAAAGTCAAAATGTGTACAGGATTTAGACATAAATATGGATAAAATAAGCCAATTAGGAGAACAAGGAGATAGATAGATTTCTATATCCAGTGAGTGTCTGTGTTATATCCTCTTTGAATTCCAGTGAAATTAAGGTTCATACATCCCTCTCCACCAATTCCATATCCCTTTACAAAGTAAAAGCCTTTTTATGCCGCTTTTATGTAAGATAATTTACACCATTCAACTTCTCCATTTCCCTTTTTCTCAGTATATTCCTTTTTCACCCCTTAATTTTATTTTTTTTAGACTTCATCCCATCACATTCAACTCACACATGTCCTCTATCTATATATAGTTCCTAACTGCCCTAATAATGAAAAAGTTCTTATGAGTTACAAATATCATTCCCATGTTTGAATGTAAATAGTTTATACTTATTAGGTCCGTATGATTTCCCTTTCTCATGTATTTTTATGCTTCTCTTGTGTCTCATATTTGAAAGGATTATCACTAATAATAATAATGATAATAGCAATAACAATGAGTCACCTTGCAATTTGAACATAGATAGATAGACAGATAGATAGATAGATAGATAGATAGATAGATAGATAGATAGATAGATAGACAGATAGATAGATAGACAGATAGATAGATAGATAGATAGATAGATAGATAGATAGATAGATGATGTTTGCCTACTTATACACATCCATTCATTTTTGCATAAAATGGTAGCCATCTCTAGAGCAGTGGGGAAGGAAGAAAGAAAAAAATACATTCAGGTGATAAATTTATTATATATTTAAAAGGAATAGCAAGTTGTGCATAATTTTGCACTTTCATGTGCAATCATTTTTCCATTATTTTATAAAAAGGTGTGTTTTATTAGATAAATTTAAGATAAAATAAAAATAAATATTTTGTATTTATCTTTCTTTCAAGTGGTAGGGGGAGTAGAAGGGAGACAAAATATACTTGATAATTGATCATTAATCTGACTGGACAATTTGAATCTGGAAGTAATAGGAAACTATTTTAATTTATTGAGAAAGGAAATAACCTGGTCAGGTTTAGACCTTGCACCTTGGTAGGGTAAGTTGAATAAGAATTGCAAGACATAAGGCAGGGAGATTAAATTATCATATAACTTTAATTTCTTTAAAACTGCTCTACCTGAAAAGATGATCAGAGCTTGGTCTCTTTTTAGTCTCATCCAGGATGAGAAGACTATGGGGTTGAGGAAATTTCCATGGTCAGAGGGAAGCTGAGTCACGATTACAGTCTAGAGAGTTAGAAGTTGACTTGTGAGAGAATAATGGAGAAATTAAGTAATTTTCCCAGAATCACACACCTTCTAAGTGCTAGAGGCAGGATCCGAAGTCAGTCTTCCTGACTCCAGCTCCTATATTCTATCCATTATACCAGCCTACCTTTCAAAGTAATTTCCAGCCAACATGGATTTGAACCCTAGACCTAAGATTAAATAATTTTGAATGTATATGGGTAGGGTGTGTTAATATGATGCTTTAAGGAACACTAAGGATAATATACAAAATTCCCAATAGGCGGGGAAGATAATAAAACTCCTTTGCCAAGAGGAGAGAAATAGTCATCTCAGCAAAGCTCCTAGATACTGTGTTAAAATCTTAATGTGAGTGAATTTATGATTCTTGCTAAGAAATAAGTGTGTGTGTTTGTGTGTGTGTATGGCTACTTCAGCATCCTTGATTTTTCTTTGTAACCTCTTTTGATTAAATGTTTTATACTGTTGATTTTGTGAGTTAAACTCAGGTGATCTGTAAGAAAACACCACTGGGTGGGTGCTTAAACTGTAGTCTTGCTTACCAAATAATGGGGAATAACTGAATAAGTGATGGTATATTAATGATATTGGAGTAATGTTTTGTTAGAAATGAGCCCTGGAAAAAGAGAAGACTCCCAGTTCTGGGAAGTAGGACATGTTACAAAAGTACTAAGTAAGTGAGGTAACTCCTTTAAAAATCGACGACTCTAATGCCTATTAAATGACATCAATTAAATAGAAAACTTTTTCTACTTCTTAACTCTCAAAACAACTTATATGGGTTGGAATTTACATTTTCATGTTCTTATTGGGTTTTTTTTCCTTGAAGTATGTAGAGTCTTAAAGTCTCAGGTTTAGAGCTAAAAGGAAACAGATTTCATTTACTTCAATCCCTTCATTTCAGAGATGAAGAAACTGAGGCTCATAGTAATCTATCTGTTATTTATTCATAAATTGTTCTTGTATTATAATAGGTATTATGCTCCAATTTCTTATTTTTTAGCTTCTATCTATGTTATTTATGCATTTCAATATTATCTTGTAAATGGTATAAAATATTTTCCAATGTCTAATTTCTGTCAGGCAGCTTTTGAGTTTTCTGAACAATTTTTAAGACCAGATAATGAATTCTTATCACAAAAATTTAAATATCTAAAGTTATCAAAAAGAAAACTAATATAATCTTTGGCTACTGTATTTTGAACCTTGTTCCACCTTTTGATTTCTTAATTAGTTCTAGATAGTTCTGACAATTTCTTCCTTATAGACTAGTCTGATACTCCTAAACATCTTTCCTTTACACTTAAAAAATTAATACCTTTGATATTCTTGACCTTTTGTTTTTCTAAATGGATTTTTTTCAACCTCAGTAAAATAATTTTTAGTCATTTAATTGGGATGGCAATGAATAAATAAATTAGTTTACATAAAATTATGATATTTATTATATTGGCTCTGCCTAACCATGACAACTGATATTTTTCAACTATTTAAATCCAATTATATTATAAATTTTAACAAATATTTTATAATATATTTATATAAATATATTATATGCATAAATAATATTATATAGTATAATGAAATTTTATTCTATAATTATGCTAATGTAGTTCCTGGGTTTATTTTGATAGGTATATTCCCAATAATTTTATAATGTTTGCATTTTCTTGCATAATTTTATTAGTAACATATAGAAATGCTGATCATTTATGAGTTTTTATTTTTTATCCTGTTATTTTGCTAAAAATCATAGCTTTCACTAATTTTTAATTGAATTTTAAAAATTTTCCAAGGATAATATCATACCATCTGCAAAAAAGAGATGATTTTATTATCTCATGGGCCATCATGATTCCTTCAATTTCTTCTTATCTCATTGCTACTACTAGAATTTCTAATAGAATACTGAATAATATTGGTAATGGGAATCCTTGATCCATTCTTGATCTTTTTGGGAAGGTTTCTGGCTTATGTTCATTATTACATTCTGAGAGTTTTAGTTAAATTCTTGTCATTTTAAAGGGAAAAAAACCCTTTATAGCTATGTTTTCAATTTTTTTCTGTGTTTTTTATAGGATTGAGTGTTACATTCTATCAAAAGTCTGTATCGATGGATATAATCATATGATTTTGGTAATATTTTATATTACATTATCAATCATGTTAATAGTTTTAATTAGGTTAAAACATCCCTGCATTCATGATACAAATCCTACTTAATTACAATGTATAATCACTGTAATATATTTGTAAGTATCCCTACTAGTATTTTATTTATGATTTTTGTGCTCATATTGATGAATGAAATTGATTTATAATTTTCTTTCTTTTTGCTTACTGGTTTAGATATCAGCACAATATTCATACTATCATTTCAAATAATTAATTTAATATTTGAATTAGTTGGTCTTTAAATGTTAGGTAGATTTCACTTATAAGTCCCTCTAGTCCTTATACTTTTTTCTTTGGAATATCATTAGTAGCCTGTCCAATTTCTTTTTCCAAAAATAGGTTTGTTATTATATTTCTTCTTCTGTTTTGTTATTCTATATTTTTGTAAATGTGTGTCTATCTTGCTTAAATTATTAAATATATTGTCAAATGATTGGCCAGAATAACTCACTATAATTCCTTTAGTTCATTTAGTTACTGGCATATTCACCCTGTTCATTTTTAATGCTAGTGATTTGCTTTTCTTTTCTCTTTTTTAAAAATCATATCAAAATATTGTTTATTGTTTATCTATTTCAGTAAAACAATTCCTAGTTTTATTTATTAATTTGAAACTATGTCCCTGTCCATACCCTTTGATCCAGCAGTACTACTACTAATTCTCTATACCAAAGAGACCAAAAAGAGTTAAAAACAACAGGGGGGCGGCTAGGTGATAAAGGGTGGCAGTGGATAAAGCACCAGCCCTGGAGTCAGGAGTACCTGGGTTCAAATTTGGTGTCAGACACTTGATAATTACTCAGCTGTGTGGCCTTGGGCAAGCCACTTAACCCCATTGCCTTGCAAAAAAAACCCTAAAAAAAACAGGGAAAGTCCCATATGTGGAAAAATACTTATAGCAGTTGTTTATGTGTAGTAAGGAATTAGAAATTGAGGGGGTGACCATCAATTGGAGAATGGCTGAACAAGTTATGACATGTTAATGATATGGAATACTATTGTTGTGTAACAATGCATGAGCTCTCAAACATTAGAGAATCATGGAAAGGTTTGCATGAACTGATGCTGAATGAAATGAGGAAAAACCAAGAGATGATGATATTTGCCCCTCATTCTTGAAGAAGACCATGACATCAGGGGAGGTGATGCCAAAATAAGCTCATTAATTGGATTTGAATGAGAGATAGTTGAGGTAAGTCACCAGACTCATTTTCTTCTCCAGAGTTACCAAGAGACCATTGTTCACATTATCAACAACACTGTGAGATGATTGACTATGATGGATGTAACTCCTCTAAACAATTCAGTGATTAGGGACCATCCTGAGAGATCTCTTATGACAAATGCCATCCACATCCAGAGAAAAAAATCTATGGAGACTGAATGCAAAGCAAACTACATTATGTTCATTTTTAAAAATTTCTTTTATGAAAGGAATTTCTGTTATGATTTTTCTTAATAACAGTTTTTCCCCTTACTTCTAGTTCCTTTTTATAATAAAACTAATATGGAAATATGTTAAACATGATTGTAGATGTACAATTTTACCTAGATTGTTTGCTGCTATAGAAGGGTGAAGGAAAGGGAGGATGGAAGGAAAATGTGGAACTCTTAAACTTGCAAATGGATGAATGTTTAATACTTATTTGTATGTAATGGGAAAATAAAATAAAATTTAAAATAAAATACATGTTTGACCATATTATATCCATGCTCAAAAAAATCTAAGAGGATTTTAATTGCCTCGATGATAAAATACAAACATAATTCAGCCTGAAAAGCCTCATTCAACCTGACTTCTACCTGCTTTTCTACAAGCTTTTCTGTATACTAATACATTATTCCTTTTATCATAATCTGAAATGACTTTCTTACTGTTCCACACATCATACACAGCACCTCAACTTCCATTTCTGGACATTCACATTGGTGAATGCCTAGAATGCTCTACCCTTTAATGCTGCCTTGAAGAATCCCATACTTCCTAAAAGAATCTGCTCAAGAATTATCTTTAAAAAGTCTTTCCTGAGTTGTCCTCTCATCTCACCCCTGTGACTGATGCCCTCCTAGAGATATATCTTATTTCTTATATATATATATATACATATATATATATGTATATATATATATATTCATATATGTATGTATATATATGTGAATCACTACATATTTTCATATAGAATTGAAACTCCTTGAGAGTAGGGTCTTATTATATAACTTTGTATTTGAAGTGACTAGAACAGTGCTTGGTGCATATGAAAGGCTTAATAATTATTTTTCAATTAACAATGGAACTGCTAATGACTAGATGTATAACTTTGAGCAGTTCATATGACATCTTTAGACCTAAATTTCCTTCTCTGTAAAATCAGAGGATTAAACTGGAAAACCACTAAGATCCCTGCCAGACTTAATTTTCTGTGACTCTTATAGCCCTCTCATACTCAGTTTCTTTACCTGTAACATTGGGGAAACAATATTGTATCACTGGCCTCTTAGGCTTACTCTGAAGATCTAATGAGATCCAAAGTGATTTATACTGTTGGAGTTAAGAAGACCTGGGTTCAAGTCATATAGCTCATGCATTCTAGTTATGTGACCATGGGGAAGACCCTTGACTTCTCAATAGCTCATGAGTAATTCTCTTTTGTTTGCCAATCTGTATAACTGGAAATCAATGGAGGCACTTTTAGCTTTGGAATTCCTCAAATCAATGAAATGGAAGGTCCTGACTAATCTTCCCCATTGTCTATATCAATGTTGGGGCAAACCCCTGCTGCCAAGGCCCATTTGAATAGATATAAAAAATTAATTAATTCACCCCTAAAAGGTTGCTATAGTTACTGAATGTTAAGTTCCACCTGTGGCTGCTTTAGTAACACCACACCACTATGGCCTTCAGACCAGAGGTTCCTTGATCCTGGCCTATATGAAAGTATTTGACATTAAATGTCAACTATCAGCCCCAATGCCATCACTACCATAATTATCAATAATATATTATAATTCTGTTAAGATATTGAGCTCTTACTGATAACTTGTATAGTCAATTAAGAGAGTGGCTTCAGCAGCCCTGTGTGTTTCTAAATTTTATTCATTTGTCTTATTCTTCATATTTGAGATCTTATTTATATACTGAAGCAATGAGATGGGATGATCTCTGAACTGATCCAATAACTAGATATTAAAGAAATTCAAGGAAAGAAATGCCCTTTCCTTAGACACTTCTCTGACCTACTCCCCTGAAATACAAGGCCCAAGTCATGTACAACTTTTGACAAGAATTTTCACGGCCTCTTTTACTTCCTTATTTCTTAGACTATAGATTAAGGGGTTCAGCATGGGGATCATGATACCATAAAACACAGAGGCCACTTTATCATTCTCTTGAGACTCACTGGAAGAAGGCTGCAAATACATATAAGAGAGTGTCCCATAAAAAATGGTGACAGCAGTCAGATGGGAGGCACAAGTAGAGAAGGCTTTGCGTCTCCCTGTGGCAGAGGGCATCCTCAAGATGGCAGCCAAGATGTAAACATAGGAAAAGAACACTACCAGCAATGTGCTTACCAGATTAAAGCCCACAAAAATCATCAATGACATGATATTGACATCAATATTAGAACAAGAAAGGGCCAAGATTGGGGGCAGATCACAAAAAAAGTGATTGATGGTGTTGGAGCTGCAGAATGAAAGTGAAAAGAGCAAGCCCACTTGTGTGGTGGCATTCAGGGAACCCATAATATAAGATGCGGTGAGTAATTGGATACAGGCCCTCTGGGACATGACTATTGGATAGCGGAGAGGGTTACAGATGGCCACATAACGATCTACAGCCATGGCAGCCAGAAGGTACAGTTCACTTGAGACAAATATGCCATAAACATATAATTGCATCACACACCCTGAGAAAGAGATAGATTTATCTGAGACCAGGAAGTTTAGCAGCATCTTGGGAGTGATAGCAGAAGTATAACAGAGGTCAATAAAAGCCAAATTTTGGAGGAAAAAGTACATGGGAGTGTGAAGGCGAGCATCACACTTGATGAGCAGAATCATACCAAAATTAGCCACTAAGGATATAACATAGATGATTAGAAACACAAGGAAGAGGATGTATTGCAGTTCTGGTCTAACAGCAAATCCGAGTAGAATGAATCTTGTCACTCTGGTGCTATTTGCTTGGATCATGGCTTTCATAACACCTGCAAAGGAAGGATACAGAGAAATGGCCAAAGAAAGTTTAATGACCTCAAACTGAGAATGAAATAGAATTTAATTAAATGTTAGATCTTATTTAATTGAAATATTTTGTTTTTATATCATCTTTACTTCTGAATTTATCCCTCCCTATCCTTGTCCCAAAGAGCCATCCTTATAGCCTTAAGACTGAAAAAAGAGTTCACCAAAATCAACCAGCATTTCAACTGTGTCTGAGGATGATTTGACATTTTCTTTGATGCTCTGAATTTGATTTTCTAAGGTTACCACATAAGAGAGAGGTTAATAAGTCATAGTTTCCTTATGATTTTTAACCTGGCTCTTAAACAGTTTCACAAGGAGTATAGGCATGTTAGTTCTCAGTCATTCTGGCCTGGGAGGAAGATTTATTTATCTCACACCCTCAAGTTGGCAAGATAATTTACATTTATATATTTTTAAATTGAATCCTAACAATTGCCCTAGGACATTGGTGTTCTTATTCCCTCTTATCCTCATTTTGCAGGAGAAAAAATTAGGCAGCTAGAGAATAAGTGTTTTGCCCAGGATCTCAACTCTGATGGAGGATATAAGTTTTGAACTCATATAAGACTGTAACTCAAAGTTCAGTACTATTTCCTATACCACTGAGCTGCCTCCTTCTTGTTAGATGTTAAAAAAAAAGTCCTGCTAGAATTCTAAAAGAAATTATTGGTATTGGTAATGCTGGTCATCCTGGAGGTTCTCTCATGACATTTTTTTTTCTTTTATCAGAATCAAAAAGGGTGGATATTGAGGATATTTTGAGTCAGTGAATCATAGACTTTGAGAGTTGAAAAATGAGCCCACTAGTCAAAACTAGAAGGATTCTCACAATGGAAAATGTTAGTTCTCAGTGAAGGAATCTGAAACCTCGAAATTAGAATGATGTGGAAGTGGACATTCAGTTCAGAATGTCAGAACTGAAAAATTTACTAGAGTTGATCTAGTCAAGTCTCTTAGTGGTACTGGATTAGAAAACAGAGGCCACAGGGAGACTCCATGATTTGTTTGAGGTGACGCTAAACTATTCTCCTACTGTGAGCCAATGTCAGAACTAGACTAGAGGTCAGTCATCCTGCCATCCAATCAAGTACTTGCTTGATTTTTTCATTTCATCTTTCCCACACTGGAGGTAGGACAGTCACTCATCTCTCAAGGGCACTGGTAATTCGATTTCTGACAGTGCAGTCCATATCTTCTCCTACAGCCTGGTGGCTTCCCTGATCTTCAAGGTCATTCAGGGGGTTTTAACCTCAAATCCCACTGTGATTCTAGTCCCACAGCAACTAAGAACTACTGAGTTTAAGGGATCCATCAACCTCAGCATCCTTCAGAAATAGTGATTATAGACATGTGGTATAAACATCTAGCTCCATCCCTCTTCCTGTCCCCTACTTTCCCCGTGTCACCTTTACCTCCACATGGCTGTACATACCTCTGTACCCCTACTACATAAGTCAAGGATATACCCATGTCCTTAAGTCATATTTCTACAGTGTTTGCCCATAGGAATCCTTGTATTTTTGTGCCTTAAATGATGTCCCACTATCAACTCATCTCTGAACCACTATGGTAAGAATGTCACCCTGCTACAGCTACTATGCTTCACTGTTATCTATTAGCCCAATTCTTTTGTTTCTTCTTCCAATATAAAAACAAAGAGATTAGTGAGTTGTCAGAGGGAAAGTTTCAATATATCTTGTTTCTATCCCCACCAAGCTTATCCCTCCTCCCAACTTACCTGGTTCTATTGGTGGCATCTCAATGCCCTCCACCTCCCAGGCTCAAAATCTGAATCATTTATTCTTATTTCCATTCCCTCATCAATCACATCCAATAAATTTACAGGTCCTCTTGATTCTTCTCATAATAAAACTTTTGCCCCATCCTGTTCTTTTTAGTCACATGGACATTCGAATTATTTAGTGTCTCAGCATCCTGGGTCTGGGCTGTTCAGTTGCCTCTTAAAGATTCTCTTTCTTTCCAATGTCTTCCTTACTCAACTGTCCTTCCCAATCTTGTGCCTCAGGCACACAATGCCCCTGTCCTTCTCCAGAATATCCAATAGCTCTCCATTGTTATGGATAGTAATTATAACATGGAAATACGTTCATCAATTATTTAAGGACCTGACTCTCTTTTCTAAAGAGTCATTTCTCCTTCTCCCATATTATACCCTCTACTTTCTAGCTGGACTGATGCCCTAGTTGCTCTCCAAAATAAACTTGTCTTCTCTTTTCTCTATGAAAAGCAACAAGTTTCTGCTTTTTTAAGTTTCCTAATTCTTTATCTTATCTTTCAGAATCCTTCTTGTTCCTTCAAGGCCTCATCCTTCTCTGAAACACACAGTTAAAAAGCACTTTTCTCCTAAATTTTACTTTTTCCTCTGACCCTGCCTTTCTCTTCTTTCTTCTTTCCTTCCTCTCTGTCTCCTTTGCTTCTCATCATTCACTGCTTCATGTATTATATTCTGTAAATGATATATTCTGCTCCTTCCCTTTTGGAGTGAAAGACAAATATCTTGAGCACCAGGACAATGTGCTTTTGATCTTTGTATCTCAAGCCCTGAACACTAGACTTCACATCTACAAATACACAGGAGAGTCAATTAAGAGCAAAAAAGAACTTTAGGGGTAATCCAGGACAACCTTCTCATTCTTAGTAACATTCATTGAATTAATATACTCATTTTGCATCATTTTCCTGTAGATATCTAAGTGGTGTGATAAACTGAGTATTTGTTATACTCTAAGAAAGATCTGAACTGAAATCTTGCCTCAAGCACTAGTTTGGGAATCTGGACAAGTCATTTAATCTCCTCTTAGCTTCAGTTTCCTCATCTATGAAATGGAAAGAATGACACCTACCTCCCAGGATTATGAGGATCAAATGAGGTAATAAATGGAAATATGGTCTTCACAGACCATAAGGTGCTATAGGAATCCCCAGAAAGGAAGATTGGTGAGTTCACTGAAGTTCAAAATCTTAATACCTCTGATCCCTGAAGGTGATCTTTCTCTTCTCCCTTCTCAGTAACTCTGGAAAATCAGATCTTCTACCTACTTACCCCACCACTCATTCCCTTTACATTGTGACCTTTCTGGGGGCAAGAGGCTCCTGTCCTGATAGGGGACTCAGAACCAGTCCCTCTGTCTCTCTGACCTTAATCCTCCATACTCTGCTTCTTTCCTTAGACACTCTCCCAAGTTCATTCAGTCCATTGGTAATAATAAGAAATTAGTTATCTCACTCTAAGTTACTCTGTTCCCATTAGGTCTAGTTTGAAGGTGACATATCTCCAAACGTGAGCCCACAAAAGCCTGCTACATAGCACAGGGACCTTCTCTCCTGAGCATCTCTGGACCCAGAGGATGAGGAAAGATCATTAGAAAAAGTGATCATTAGCAACTCCCCTTCAGATTTCCCAAGAGTACTGTGGTTTTCCAATTACTCTGGAATTGTTATTAATGATAATAATATATTTCTAAGATCCTTTATATTTTCTAAGACCACTGAACTTCTTATTTCTCATAGCACAGTAATATTTCATCGTAACCATCTACCACAATTTGTTCAGCCTTTCTCCAATTGATGGTCATCCCCTAAATTTCCAATTCTTTGCTACCACAACTAGGGGCACCATAAACATTTTAGAGCATCTTAGAAATGGACTGATATTGATATTGCTGAATCAATGGTGACAACAGCTGATATTTGAAACAATAGGGTCTAATGAGCTCAATCAAATGAGAGAGTATGGAGTAAAATAGGATCTAGAGATCTGTGTCATTGCAGTATAATGATCAAGTAAGTGCTAAGTAACAGGCTTGAGCTCCACGATCCACTGATTTCGTCTCTTCTACATACAAATACTGATACCCCCCCAATGTTATAACACCTTACCTGGCATCTAACCCTCAAGTCATTTCCCTAAATTTCTCCTTCCTTTCAGAGCCAAACTCCAACAACAACAAAAACAACAGCAACAAATCTGAGTTTGTTGCTACCCCTAGATTTAAGGCCTATTTGGTAGTTCTTCTCTGGAGGACTTTGCAAAGATACTCTGGGAAAAAAATATCTCATGGTAATAGATGTGGATGAATTTGAACTTTTCCCCCTACCTTTTCCAGCTCTGCTATATTCCTATCTCACATTTCCACTTTAAATCTATTGCCAAGCCCTTTTGATTCTATCTTAGCATTTCTCATAGTAGTTTCTTCTCTGCTTACCAAGCTCTCATGATCTCTCACATAGATTAATGTCCCAACCTATTAAATGGACTTTCAGTCACTCTCCTTTCCAATGAACCCTACTTTTGGCAGCCAATGAAATCTTCTTCAATCCTTACACCCCATCTCTCCCTTCCAAAAATCATTCTCCATTGCTGGTATTCATTCCTACAATTTCCTCTCTGTGCATCTTAATTTCCTTCAAATCTTAGTTCAAATGTCATCTCCACAAAAACAACTTCCCTAGTGCACAATAGATGATAGATCTCTTTATATCCTCAGATTATCTTGTTTTCACTTGTTATTGAAAAGCCCCTCCCCAGTAGAATATAAATTCTATGAAGGCATGTTTGTCTTAATGTCCTCAGTACCAATGGTAGGCAATTGGAAATTTGAAAGAATTTCCCCAAAATAAAGTAATCATGGATCCCCTGATGTATGGAAAAGATAACTATCTATGAAGGGGAAATTGCTCGGTTGAGGAAGAATTGAGATGAAATCCTTTAATCCTAAATCAGTGTAAAATCTTTCAATCTTGCATGTGATTTCATCATTTTTTTCAAAACCAGGACCAGCTAAGTCTCCCCAAAGTAATAAACTTTTATTTTTATGAAGAAACCCTTGATGTAAGAACCAAGACCTATCGAAAAGAAGGCAAGGGACTGAGGATCTCACTCAAAAACAAAAATAATAAACAGTGATGAGAAGGAAACATTCAATGTTTATTGAACCACAACCATCCCAGCAGAAAAGGTTAAGAGGACTGGAATGGCAAGTGCATTCCCTCTTTACGATATACTAAGAAGTGTGGCATGCTCCATGGTAGTATGGAGGAAATACTTTAAGGAAAAAAGAAAGAAGCAAATATTTGGAAAAAGACCTAAAGATTCCTATGTTTAATGTATCTAAACAAGTTATGACTCAGAAATGGAAGGGAAGAAGAAGAAAGATGACTGAATGCTTGGATTTCTGCAACTATTTAATATGTGGTTCTGTAAATGGGTAAACTGGGACATTTTAAGAGGAACTGACTCCTTCTGCTCTAAGGAATAATAAAGAAAACTGATAGATTGTATCAGAAAGGAAGTCCTCAATTCATTGTCAGAAGAAAAATGCAGAGATAATAATAATAATAATAATAATAATATTGGATATTTTAGTACAGTGCTTTATTTGATAAGAGTTTTAAATCCATTATCTCAATTGAGATTATCAATAACTTCTTCATGTCATATAAACTAAAACATTTGTCACTTTTTGTTTGAGACACATAACTTTCACCTTGCAAATCTCACTCAGAATAGAATAGGCCACATGAAAAAGCCTAATGGGCTTCAAAATCTCTTCTTCAATTGGAACTTCAGCTAAGGAGGGATTAATTTCAACTTGAGACCAATGATCCATGGCTTCAGCATTACTTGGTGACAATCTATTGAGAACATTATGGAAGTATTTAGTCCATCTATCCAGGATCATGTTGTATCACTAATCAATGTGGATCCATTAGCACTGAGTAGTTTGGATGCATCCTAGGTCTTTGGCCCATTAATAACCTTCAGGGTAACATAAAAGTGCTTTAGATTGTTTACTCTCATCATAAAACTGAATTTCATTCAGTTTCTTGCTGAGCCAGGAATCCTGCAGCTATATGAACTTAATTTTTATGGGCTAATGGTCCACACAATTAATAATAAATATGCCAACCAACAAGTATTTTTTAAGCATACTACAGATCAGATCTTGTACTAATGACTATCACATTTATCATATCATTTGATTTTCCAATAATGTTATGAGGTAAGTGCCATTATTGGCACTTTGAGCCTGAATGATGTTATAACTACCTAGAATCACAATAGTAAGTCTTTGAAGTAGCATTCAACCTCATGCCTTTTACTCCAAGGACAACATTCTATTCACTACTTCCTCACAAATCCTGACTCAGATACCATCCACTGAGTCAATTTTTTATATCATGTTTCATCACAAACATGCTACAAAGGGACCATTTCTCACTTGATAATTATCCCCTCCATTTTTAAGTCTTTGCCACCACAAAAAGAGCAGCTATAAATGTTTTTGACCATATGGGTCCTTTTTCTTTTCCTTTCATCTTTTTGGGATTATAGACTTTTGATCTTTTCTGGGTCAAAGCGCACTTTGGACATAATGTCCTATTGTTCCCTTGAATAGTTGAACTGAGTCATAATTTCACCAACAGCTCAATAAAGTGCCTATTTCCCCACAACCCTTCCAGCATTTGTCATTTTCCTTTTCTGTGTCCTTTGCCAAACTGGTGGGTGTAAGATGGTACCTCAGTTATTTAAATTTGCATTTTTCTAATTAATTAGTGATTTAGAGCATCTTTTGTCCTGTGACTATTGCATTTGTTATTTCTTCTTCTGAAAAGTGCCTGTTCATATCCTTTGACCATTTATCAATTGGAGAATGGCAATTTGAAAATCTTTATCAGAGCTTGCTGTAAAATTTCCCCCTACTTATTTCCTGCCTTCCTTCTAATTTTGACTGCATTGGTTTTAATTCATAGAAAACCTTTTTTTTAATTTAATGTAATAAAAATAACAGGGTAACTAGGTGATGCCATTAATAGAGTCTGAAAGACTCATCTTTCTGCAAGCAAAAATGTGAAAAAAGGTATCCTTTCTATTTCCATTCAAAATTCTCTCAAAGTTTGTCACATCTGATTTTTCTAAAATTTGATTCATCTCAATTTCTTTCAAATTTATTTTGTTTAAATTTATTTATGTTGTCTGAAAATTGAGGGCTTCCACTAATTTATTTTCATAGTCAATTTACTCCTTTAATTCATTAAACCTTTCCTTCAAGATTTTTGATCTGTCGTTTGATGCACATATTATTAATATTTATATTAATTTATACTATGGTGCCTTTTTAGCAAAATCTGATTTTGTTAATTATCTTTTAATTAGGTTTATTTTTTTATTTTACTTTGCATGAAATTATGATTGCTACACCTGCTATCTTTTTTCCACTAAAACATAATAGATTCTGCTCTATTTCATTTTAACTCTGGGTGTATCTTGCTAATTCAAATGTTATCTCATAAATAGTAAATTGTTAGACTCTGGTTTCTAATTCATTCTGAATTCTCTTCCATTTTATGGTTAAGTCTACTTAATTCACATTTGCAGTTTGATTACTGTGTATTTACTTCCAGTCTATTCTCTTCTGTTTTTTCTTTGTGTTGATTGCTCCTCAAAAAGTTTGTTTGGCTTCTGACCATAGGTTCTCTTAAACTACCTTACTTTTCATCCCTGTCCCATCTTTTCCTTTAGCCCCTTCTTCCCTACTTCTGTATTAGGTACAGTGAATTTCTTTACCCAACTATGTGAAATGTGCCTATGTATAATTGCTTGTAGGTGTGTGTAGCTATATATCTGTATACACACACACACACACACACACACACACACACACACACACACAGACAGCCATATGTATTTTCCTTCTTTGAACCATTCCAGTTGCTAATGAGGTTCAAGACTTTTCCACCTAGCCCCATTTTCTACTTTTTCATCAAACCTCTTCTTTGTGCACCTCTTTTTGTGAGATAATTTTCCCCTTTCTTCACTCCCCTCCCCCCTTCCTCTCATTATCTACTTTCTCACTCTTCCATTTTTTGTTTGAACTCATCACAACACAATAGATTCATATCCATACCCTCTGCCTAAGAAGACTCCATTTGACTAAATGTTGTAATATATTTGGGTTGAAAACAGTTTAGTTTAATTATATTCTTTATGATTTCTCACTCATATTTACCTTTTTATGATTCTCTTGAGTCTTGTGTTTGAATGAAAAAAATTCAGATATAGACTTCAGGTCTAGCATTTGGAAAGCTTATTAGTCCTCATCTTTGAATGTCTTCAGGAGGTAATTGTGAATTCTTTCAATTTCCGCTTTCCTCTGGTTTTAAGATATTAGAGCAGTTTTCCTTGGTAATTTCTTGAAATGTGATGTTTGAATTCCTTTTTGATTATGGTTTTCAGTTAGTCCAGTAGTTTTTAAATTATCTCTCCTCAAACTATTTTCCAGATCAGTTGTTTTTTTTTCCTGTGAGATATTTCACATTTTCTTCTATTTTTTCAAGCTTTTAATTTTGATTTATTGGAGTTTTTGACATCACATGGTGTCCTTAGCTATCATTTGATACATTTGAATTTTATGGCTTTATTTTCTTCAGTGAGACTGATATATTTTATCATTTGACCAATTCTGATTTTTTTAAGGACTTACTTTCTTCAGGACTTTTTCTTCTTTTGCCAAGATGTTAACAATATTTTTGTAATTTTCTTTCATTGCCATCATTTCTTTTTTCCAATTTTTTCCTCTATAACTGGTTTTGTATTTTGTAAATCACTTTTTGTCCTTTTTTATCTATTTCTTAAGCTTTTCTAGCAATTCTTGTTAGATTTGTTTCCAATATTTTTTTTTCCTTGAGGCTTCACTTGTAGATGTTTTCAAGTCACTGTCTTCTTTTGAGTTTGTCTTGAGCTTCCCTGTCACATAGTAGCTTTCGATAGTCAGGTTTTTTACATTGTTACTTGACCATTTTGTTGTTGTTGTTTTGTTTTGTTTTGTTTTTTGCGTATTTCTTAACTTTGAAAGTTGTTTTAGAATTGAGCTATGCTTACCTTTTGAGTTTCATACTTTTATGTCCTGCTGTTTCATAGCTAATTATGTCAGCAAGTTTTCAATACAATCAGATCTGGAGAAAAGGTGTTGTCACTGCTTTATTAGTCTGCATTCTGGTCCGTAACCAGGTAGGATCCCTACTCCTTCATGAGTTCAAGTGTTACTCCCTGTTCCAGAATTGCTACCTGTACCCAGGTAGGGTCACTGCTCACAACCACAAATGATCTCCATTTTGAAACTGTGACCAAGAACAGTATAATGGGCAATGGAGTTGCTAAAGAATTCTCATCTTACACCCACTGCTTTCACCAAAATCTCCTGTAATGTCTTTCTGCTCAGATATTCAGTCCCCTTACCGTCTCTGTTCCTGTCCCCAAGATCTATAGCTAGTTTGGACTTGGTCTTCTGTGCATGTGGTCAGCTCCTATCCCAGTGCCTGCAGACCTCTCTTTCACTTCTCCTAAGCTATCCTAAACTGGAAAAATGACTCATTGCAGCTTCTTGTCAGTTATACTACTTAGAATTTGATTTCATGTGCTTTTAAAATTTTGTTTGGAAGAGAATATTGAAAGAGATCAACACTACTATCTGGCCTCTCTTCTTAAATTGTTTCTTTTAGTGTTAGTTCATCTCCTCCAGGAATTCTAGTGTAGTCTGTGCCCAAACTGTGTTTTTTCTCTAAGGTTTTGCTCATAGAAGTTTAACAATCTTTCTCTTCTTGCAGATTTGTCTTGAACTTTTCTGCCTCCATAATTGATCTTTATGGTGAAATTTTTGTTGTTAAATTTTTCTAGCCTACTTCCTAAATTTGAAATTAATATTAGGGCTTGACTCAACCTTACTTCTAGAGGAAAGCTATAGACTGTCCTATAGCTGCTTTCTTGGGGTCTTGAAGGTCGTGTTATTATAGGAACTCTGAAACAGACTGAAGACCTAGCAAATTTCAGTACTGCCAAAGTTATCTCATCTGAGTCCATGTTTGATTGTTGATCCCTTGGTTTTTGTCCCGTTACTGATTTTTGTCAGAACTGATTCTACTGACCCAAGCCCTATCAGTAATAAAGAAAACCATAGTGGTTCAGAGTAATTGAATCAGAAGATCCTCTTTGAACTGGCTAAATTGTAGATTATACTTTGGTCTGGGCTTCCTGCTCTGACTGTTCCTCGTCAGCCTGGGCTAAATGAAGGAAGTGAGATCCTGCTCCTGGAGTGTGAGGTACACAACTTCTGTCACAGATTGTTTGTTTCTAAGCTTCATCCTTGGTACACCACTGAGGACCTCCCTTGTGGTCCTCATTGTGCATATGCATTCTCAGTCTGCCTTAGTCTGTTATCTTGAACTAGGTAGTCAGTGACAAAGCTGTTAATTGGCACCTTAAGCTCCCTTGTATGGGTCCAGTGATGTCTTGACATGGATCTGAGGGTATATAGATATCAGTCTGAAATATCCTCTTGCCCTTATAAGGAGCCTCCTCCCTGGGTACTGGAATGTTCATGCCCATGTCATCATTGTCCCTAGACTTCATTGTTTATTTTTCTATGCCAAACTGAACTGAACTAACATTGACTTTTTCTGGATTTCCTCATCAAAATGCTGTCTATATAATTTCCTAGAACTGTCTGGAAGAATTCTGTCATGGGAAACTCAGTTAAACTGCTTCTTTAAAAAAAAAACATCATCTTGACTCTGCTTCCTGTACCACAAATTGTTTAGATAGCCCCCAATTGATAGCCATCAACTTTGCTTCCAATATTTTACTTCCACTAAACAAAACAAAACACTGCTTCTATGCTTATTTTGGTAAACATTGAACCTTTTTATTTAAGTCAGTAATATCCTTCAAGCATATGAATAGCAATGGAATTTGGGGGATCACAGCATATGGCCATTTTGGCTATTTTGAATCTGAAAAATTCCAACTTGCTTTCCAGCTTGGAATATAGTAATTCACTGTTCCAAGAAGAATGGAAAATAGTGTCTATTTTCTAACAGTTCCTTCAGGAAAGTTTATTCCCATCTGTTATCAACTTTCCCAATTTTGGGGGAGTGAGGTGAAACTTTAGAGGGTTTTTTTATTTGGATTTTTAGGGATAAATTTTTAACCAAAGGGATCAGCAAATTTCTTTCCACTTGAAACTACTTTCTTTCTCTTTAAAATATACCATGAAACCTGACTCACAGACCCCACCCTGTCATCAAATCGAGTCTCAGACACTTGATAGCTACTAGGTGCTGGGCAAATAATTGAACCTGTCTGCCTCAGTTTCCTCATTTCAAATTGAATATGGGATGCTGTTTGGATCTAAGCTAATCTAATTAGATCTAAGATCTAATCTACCTTGTTTAGGTCTCTAGCATCTACCCTGATACTTTATTATGACCAATCAATCCATAAGCATTAAGTAAGTGCTTATTATGTGGCATAAATCAATTCATTAATAGTATTTTAAGCCCTCCACCACGGGTCACATGCCATGCCAGAAGCCGGGCATAGAAATCTAGAAAATCAAACAATCTCTACTCATCAGAAGCTTTCAATTTAATGAAGATAAGGACAGATATAGATAAATATAGAACAAATAAAGCATACTAGGAGGTTTTGCTGAGTATCTGACCCCAGGAGTTGGTGACCTAAGTTTTCTTGCCCTTCATAATGAAGAGATTGTTTAGAATTTCTTATTCTAAGGGTTTGAGTTCCAAGTTTCAAGGACTCTCCTAAAGGTCCTTCTCACGTAAGATTTCTGATGGAAAAGGGCAGTAAGAATGAGCTAATCACTAACTCTTACGTTGAGACCATAGTCAGTGACTCTTTCTTGAAGGAATTGTATACAGAGAAACAACCCAGCCTGGGATATTTGGGGCACAATCATTAACCAGTTGCAGATATGTTTCTTTCTATTTGTCCAAGACTCTTGATAGAAGAGCTTATGAAAGTCTATTTACCTCCAATACATTTTGGTGAATAAAATAGTGTCATTAGAGTACAATTTGTTTCTAAGCTAGAAGTTATTCTCTAGAACTAGAGAGGTTTGAAGAAGGACCTTTTTCTTACTTAGATGCAATCTCTACTATGGCATTGTTAAATATCATTTCAATGTACTTAGCAAAGATTCTACGTCATTCAGCATGATCTGAAGATGAATGAGGCATTATAATCAGTTTGCTTAAATGTAAAATTCTCTAGCATCAGTGATATAGGGTCATAGGAAGATCCCTCATGAGAATGAAGAACTGGTTTGAATCTTGACACTGTGCCCTTTTCTATCGGTATAACGTAGGAAAAGTCAGAAGTCTCAGTTTCCTCCAACATGGAGGTCTTTTCCAACACATCCTCTCCATGGTAATATGATAACCTCTGGTTGCTTCTCAGTAATCTAGATCAAGTTCATTCAAAAGACATTTCTTGAACAACCACATCATCAGAGTTTTCATTCCTACTGATAAATGTTTATGTGCAGAAACTTCTTGCTCATTCATATTTTTTTGGTGATTTCCAACATTTCCAAGAGTCAGACAACTGAATCAGGCTTGTGGACATTAACCAGTATGGGTCATGTTTTAGCAAAGAAAGTCAAGTAACTTATATAACATTGCAATAGTTAGCTTGTTAGAAGCCTAGCAGCAGTATCTAATCTGTGTGGATTCCTTCTCTGTTGCCTCAGGTTTTTTTTTTTTTTATTTTAAATGAAAAATGATGAATACCAACCTAATCACTTTGAGCCCCCTTTAGGAAAAATCCTAAAAAGACAAAGATTTGACATTTTTTGTATCCCTGCCCTCTTTGAAGATGGACAAAATTCACATTGCTGAAAAAAACGCTTGGAAAAATAATCAACAGGTTAAAATGGAGTGTCTTTTAATAGACAATGATAAAGGAAATTAAGAACAGAAAAGAGCTTTTTTTGGAACTTCCCTTTTTTCTTGAGGAGAAATATGTCCTGGAGAAGTCAGATCAAGTCTTCTGCTCTAAGATGTCTCTGGATCTGATATGCCTTTGTAGGTTCTCCCATTTCTATATTAGTTCAGTCCTACCTTCTCTTTCTCCTTTGTTTAGATGCCATCTTTCTTTCTCAGCTCTTGATGACTATATTTCTTCACTTCCATTATTAGAATCTCAATCCTCTCCCCAGTTCTGAAGGAACTACTAACTTTTAGACAAAATAAGCATTTCTTACCCAATCAGAAGGTACTTCCCATTGTTCCTAATGGGAATGTCTTTGATTAATTTGATTAATTAATCTTTTTATAATTAATGAACAATCAAAATATATCATTTGATTAATTAATTAATGTTACTTTAAACAGATTAATTAATTAATGTCACTTACTTTAAACTGAGTGGCAGATGATAATAACAACTCAATTACTCATTTAACTCTCAACAGTTCTGTCACTGGGTGCTTTATGCAATCTCTACATACTGTGAATGGTCATTCTGCCAGTAGTCTGACACCGTGCAGCTTTCCATTTTCCCTAGACCTTGACAGCTAAACTCTCTCCTACAAGTAGTCTTATAGCCTTGAATCAGTCACTTCCTCTCTTTGGAACTAAGTTCTAACTTTCCAAAATGAGGAGATCGTCAGTAAACCCCCTTTAATATTTAACATGAAATCATGGAAAAGCTTTATTCATGGTTGATATTTTATCCTTAATTTCCTTATCTATAAAGAAGAAAAAATGATATTGTGCTTCCTATCTAATAGGGTTAGTCTGAAGATCTCAATAGATCACATGAGAGAATTTTAGGCCATAGTGCATAGTGAGGATCTGCATTTGAATCTCATCTTTTGACATATTCCAATTTGATAACCATTGTAAGTCCCTCAGTGTTCTCCAATAGCGTTCTGCCATATTATTTATATCAGACATGCCATGGGTTGACCTGTCCTGGGGAGGTCACTGGAGGCATTTTCTCCAATGGGGGAATTTTCTACACTGACCAAGTTTGTCTTGCATCACCCACCTCTATTAAAAGATGAAAGGGGGACAGCTAGGTGGCACAGTGGATAGAGTACCAGCCCTGGGTTCAGGAGTACCTGAGTTCAAATCTGGCCTCAGACACTTAATAATTACCTAGCTGTGTGGCCTTGGACAAGCCACTTAACCCTATTTGCCTTGCAAAATCTAAAAAAGAAAAGATGAAAGGATTTTACTGCTAGATAAAAGAAAATCTGAACCACTACTATCACCATTGTATCAATACAGATATTAATTATTAAAATTATATTAAGAATTTTGAAAATTCTTTGGTTATTTTATGGGTTTTTGGAAGAATACCTGTACATAGATATTTCCAACTTTTGCCCCTAATTTTTCAGATTCCCTAAAACTGAGATGTTGCTTATCTGTTAAAGAAAGAAGGCATCATGGTCTTTGCCTAGATACTTTTCTGAATTGAACCACTGAATGAGAAGGCTTGAATCATGAGCAACTCTTCCCCAGAATTTTTGCTGCCTCTTTGACCTCCTTGTTTCTTAAGCTGTAGATTAGGGGGTTCAGCATAGGGATGATGATGATGCCATAAAATGCAGAGGCTAGTTTATCATTTTCCTGTGACTCACTGGAAGAAGGATGTAAGTACATGTAAAAATGAGTCCCATATAGAATGGTGACAACTGTCAAGTGGGAGGCACAAGTGGAGAAGGCCTTGTGTCGCCCTGTGGCAGAGGGCATCTTCAAAATGGCAGACAGGATGTAAATGTAGGAGAAGAATACAATCATCACAGTAGTTGACAGGTTGAAGCCTGAAATGATAATTAGCACCATAACATTCATCTCAATACTGGAACAGGAAAGAGCAAGGATTATGTTGTAGTTACAGAAGGATAAGGTAAAGAGAAAGCCAGTTTGAATGGATGCAGTCACAGAACCCATGAAATAGGGTACAGCTACCAACTGGATGCAGGCTCTTCAGGACATGATCATTGGATACCTCAGAGGTTTACAGATGACCACATACTGATCTATGGCCACGGTAGCAAGGAGGTAACATTCTGTGATAGCAAAAGTTCCATAAATCTCTAATTGTAACACACCCAGAGAAGGAGATAGATTTGTGGGAAACCAGGAAGTTCAGTAGCATCTTGGGAGTGATAGCAGAAGTATAACACAGGTCAACAAATGACAAATGTTGCAGGAAAAAATGCATGGGGGGTTTGAAGATGAGAATCAGTATTGATGAGTAGGATCATGCCAACATTGCCTACTAGAGATATGACATAGATGATGAGAAACCCAAGGACAGGGGAATACTGCACCTCTTACTGAACCAAAAATCCCAACAAAATGAATTCAGTCACTATGGTACCATTTCCTTGAGTCATGGCTATCATGTAATCTGCAGATAAAAGAAACAAAAAAGACAAAGATAAAATTATAAGCATCCATGACTAGGAATGAAAATAATCTTTACTTTCCTACTATGGTAAATTATTTTTAAAAAATTTAAATAATCACATGGGACTCTTTTATACATGTATTTATCTTCAAATGAGTCCCAAGAAAATGATAAAGTTGTTTTATGGCATCATCATCATCCCTATGCTGAACCCCATCTACAGTTTAAATATTTAAATAAATCAAAATAACAATTTGAAATAACATTTTCATATGAATTTCACTTATGAATATATCCATCCTTGCTCCTACCTGATGAGCCTTTTCTCGTAACAAAGATAAACAAGTAAGGAGAGAAGGATGGAGAATGAGAATAGTATTTATATAGTCTCAGCTATGATCCAGACATTGTGCTAAGGACTACACAAATACTATATCTCATTTCAGAAAGGAAGAAAAAATGGAGAGTGGTTAAATTCATGAAGTCCAGGGTCGGCTAGGTGGTGCAGTGGATAAAGCACCGGTCCTGGAGTCAGGAGTACCTGGGTTCAAATCCGGTCTCAGACACTTAATTACCTAGCTGTGTGGCCTTGGGCAAGCCACTTAACCCCATTGCCTTGCAAAAAAAAAAACCTTAAAAGCATCAGTGCTAGGTCAGAGAGCAAGAATGTCTTCAGGAGGGACCTAGGCAAACTTTATCTTTCAGATTAGGAAACTCAGACCAAGAGGAAGAGTCCAAGGAGTTCATGATTCTGGGGCTTTGCTTGAGTTCACTGACACCTTGAGGTAGACTGGTTTGAGGTCATTGAGAAATAATTCTCTCACAAGTCATTCGGAAGATTGCAGCCTCTGAGCTTCAAACCTCATGGATGTCTTTGGACCTGCTCTTTCCTCATCTGTGGCCAAGTCTTGGTCCCAATGGTTGTACCTATGACCAGACTGCCACTGTTAGGCTGCTGGTCATTGCTTCTCCACAATTACTGCTGTAGCTTCAGACTAACCAACCTTCAATTACTATACCCATAGTCTAATAACTGCCATCCTATTGCTGCCACACTCCGGTCATTCTAGTGATTTTACAGTTTGAATGGTTGACATAGTCACTGACACAGCTTCGAGCAACTGGCTCCTTTAATCTGTCTCCTAACCAGTTGCCAAAACAAACTGCTTAATACCCAGGTCCCATGGTGCCACTTAACCACTCAATCACATCCTGTGGCTTCTTCTTGCTTCTTTCTAGTATATACAATAATAATTTCTTAGCCTGCAGTTGAATACTATGACTCCTAATTACTCTTCCATGCTTATTTCACATGAATCCCCTTAATTCACTCTACATACTGACCCAATTGAGTTGTTTGTTCCCCAAACTGAGCTGTTGAGTCCGGCGGAGGGAACTCAGGCAGACATCAATATGATGCATAAGCTGGTTCCTTTATTGATCACAGGATACATACTTTTATACTCTACATTTACGTAACCAATTACATAAGCATTTTAGCAAGCATTTTTTTTCACATGCATACCTTGTGTATGTCTTAGGTGATTGTTTTGAGAACCAGTGTTTTGATAAACAGAGTAAAGATTGTTTTGAGGACCAAACAGTGATTTGATAAACAGAGTGAAGAAGGTAATTATCTCAGAATGTGCTATCTGAGCCTGGGAATACACCTCGTTAGCTCAGACATACAGCTACTCCCTTATCTAAGCTCTGAAGTACATCTTGCTGGTTAAAGCACATAACTATTTCTGTGTTAACCCTTCATAGCTCTTAGCCTGGAACACATATGACACAACACTGAGCCTCCCATCTCCCTCCTCCATGTCAATGCACAAGCCTCTCTACCTGAATTGAAATGCTTTCTCATGTTATCCTTCAGAATTCTTAAGTGTCCATCATCCACAGCTCAGACATCTTGTTTGTGAACCTGACCCTAAGATTCCAAGCTGAAAGTGAAAGTCTACCTCCTCACTTTTTCCTAGTCTACTTTATCTCCATCTATCTCTGATTTACTTTACCTTATTCACTACTATTCATCACTAATCTGTGCTTAGACAGTCAGTCCTTAATAAATATTTATTGTCTAAGTGACTGGTATAGTTGGGTCTCAGCTAAACAATGGCAGAATGCAAATTCCTTTAAAAATAGGGTTTTAATTTTTATTTTATCTTTGAATCCCTGACACCTAGCATCAAGCTAAATCCATAGGATTTAAAACTGAAAGGACCCTGAGAGTTCTTTTCACTAGCCCCTAATGTTTCTTAATGAATATTCATATTTTCAATCATTAATTATAATACCTATAATTTATAGTGTTTTATGTCAATATAAAAAATGATCTAAGATGTGTAAAGTGCTAGCAAAGAACCTGGTGCTTTATAAATTCTTCCAGCAGCTAGCTTATTCATTCTGTCCCATAACCAGATGCCAAAACAAGCTATCTGAAGCCCAGGTCCCACAGTGCCACTCGATGGTGTCCAGTGGCTCCTTGTTCCTTCTTTCTAGTTTATACAATAAATAATTTCTTATACTGAGATTTCTTATCCTCTTCTACCATGTGGTTTGGAAAGTGCTTCTTCACGTTATGTTCACAACAGTCTTGGGGGGAAGATGCTATTATTTCATCCCCCTTTCATAAATGAGGAAACTGAGTCTGATTTGTCTAAGGTTACACTGCCAAGAAGGGTGTGATGTCCAATTTAAACTCAATTCTCGAGTCCATTTCTAGAACTCTATGTTCTGAACCAACTAGCTGCCTCAGTTTCTTTCCTGCAAAATGATGAGGATGGACTATGGAAGGCCCCCACAGTGAAATACTCAAGGTTTCAGCACATAAAGAATTCAGCTTAACATTTATATATTGAAGAAATGAGCCAGGTATTCCAGATTGAATAAATAAGTAATTTAATAATTCAGGAAGGATATTCACATAGGGTCACATAGAGCAGCAGCTAGATGACAATCATGGATGCCACTACTCCAAAAGTCTCATAATTAGAGAAAAAAGAGAAAGGAGGAGCTACAAAGTATGCTAGTCAGATTAGATGAGATTTGGGGGTTTTCTCAAATTAGTGCTGGCCTCGGGTCCTAGACACCAGGCTGCCATATCAGTTTTGTTTTGTCTTGAGTCCCAGACATGCAAGGCTATCGCATGTCGAAGCTCTGATCAATATGCTTTCTTTTGGTTTACATTTATCCTAGTTTATATTATAATAACATACTATATTATTAGATTAGATTATAAAAATAATAAGGGACTCCATCATCATCATCATCATCATTATGGTTTTCATTGATTGACTCTTTTGCTGGGAACTCACACAATGAAGTTTATTGATAGAGAGTTTTACTAGAAAACTCATGTCATGACTGTCACTGCTTAAAGGGGAACACTCTATTATGCTGTTTATAACAATGAATCCACATCCCAAATTTTCAACCAAATGGACCCCTAAGGACTAGAAGTCCTATAAGATACCCTATAGTTCTATATTTTAAGAGCTTTAATTCCCCAAGGTGATATACCCATTCCCCAGAAGGTCAGTTGGAAGTCTTACTCACACACACCTCCTACTCTTTTTTCATTGTACCTTTGCTGGAGGTGAAAAGATTCTGCTCTTTCTCAAAACCAGCACTTCTGTCTCTCTGACACTGATCCATCTTCAAGGCTCTTCTTCCTGTACAATGTATTGAACATCCCCAGTTCATTGGAAATAATGGGAAAATATCTTCACTTCAGCATCTCAGTCTGGCATCCCTGATTCCACCAGGTCCAGGCTGACTGGCACCCTAAGCTGGTATCTCCTCAGATGCTACAAATGTGGGCACCCATAAACCAACCTGATGGCACTGGGACTTGTTCTCCTGGGCATCTTTGGCCCCAGAGGATGAAGAAAACTCAAGTGAAACAGTCATCAGTTACTTTTCTGAAGACTTGGAGCTGAGCTTCCCAGAGGAGTCTTATTACTGTTTTCAAATTATTTAAGAATTTTGCAGGTGTAATAATCCTAATTGCAAATCACATGTTTATGGTGTTTTTAGGCTTACTAAACATAGTCCTCATACTAACCTTATGAGGCAGGACCAGTAATGTCATTTTCACTTTATGGTTGGATTAACTGAGATGTAGTGCCTCACCCATTATCATCATATAAATAATAATCAGCCATGAATCATAACTATTCAATAAGTGCCTGTGGTGTCCTATGAAATGAGATAGAAATTGTTAGAGCGAAGGTGTAGAATTCAGTATGTTTTTAAAAGTCTCATCCTTTCTTTATCCTTTTGAAAAAGCATCTGCTTTTGTGAATGTAGACACTTAAGAAACCCAGACATTTCAAAATTAAAAAGTACAAGTAAGCTGGTTGTATATGAACTCATTTCTCTGAATCCTTAATATGCATTATCTCAAGGTGATGTGATTATTTCCTATAGCATTCACATGTCACAGTTTATTCAGTCTTTCCTTCACATGAATCAGGTATCCCACTTAGTTTCCAGTTTTTTGATGAAACAAAACGTGCTGTTGTAACATTCTGGTTATATAGATCTTTCCCTCTGTTTGACTTTTTAATGGAATGTACTTATTTGTATTTCTCAGGTGATGGTTAGGTATAATTTAATGAATTTCTATTTATACCACCTTTCCAGAAGGTTGGACTAATTCAGAGTTTCACCAACTGTGAATGATTGACTTCAGAATTCTGTTGTCACCTTTGGTGTGAGTTGAAACCTCAGACTTGCTTTAGTTTACTCTCTCAAAATCAGTCATTTAGACTTTTAAATAGATTGATAGCTTGCGTTTCTTCATAAGAAGGTTTCTTTTGCCATAACTTTTGAACACAATTCTGCTTGGAAAATAATTTTTGTTCTTATCCTTCCGAATCATTTTCTTTAATATATTGGATATCTACCTAGGTGTTTTCCTTCTAATTCCATGTATATTGACGTTGCTTCCTCACAATCTTTTCAGTTTGATGTCATCAAAATGGACTATTTAATCATTCTTTTTTAAACTCTCTCTTGTTTAGATAAGAATCCATTACCAATACACTTGTAAGATATTTCCTAGCTTTCAACTCTAATACTTTTATTATTATTATTATTATTTTATTAGCATTAATGTTTGGGTTATGCTTGTATTTGGAGCATGTTTTGGCATATGATGTAAGATTATAGCTTCGATTTAATTCCTCCCTGACCCCTGTCCAATTTTTCAACTATTTTTTTCTGATTTACCTTCTCACAGCAGGATGTAATCTGAAATCGACTTCTACCATATTCAATAGTTTATAAATCTACATGGAGAGAGGGATAAGAGAAGGTTATAAGCACTTAAATAGTACCTGCAATATACCAAGCCCTCAGCTAATTCTTTTACAAATATTATCTCATTGGATTCACACAACAACCCTCTGAGGTAGTTGTTACCTTATTTTACAATTGAAAGAAATTTGAGACAGACAGCAATTATGTGACTTGCCCAGGGTCCCACAGCTAATAAGTGACCTGGGCAAGATTTGAATTAAGGAATTCTTATTTCAGAAAAATAAGTGATAAGTATTTATTAAGTAACTTCTACCAGACAGGAACTGTGTTAAGTGCTAGGGATACAAAAGAAGGTAAAAGACATTCCTCACACTCAAGAACCTTACACTCTATTGGGAGAGACAGCAAACAAGTATAAACAAAATAACTTATATACAGGATAAATAGGAAATAAACAATCAAAGGAAGGCATAGGAATTGAGGAGTTGAGAAAGATGAGGAGAAATTTTAGTTGGGACTTCAAAGAAGACAGAAGAAAATTAAAGTGAGAGTAGAGAACTGGGAGACTGCCAGAAAAAGTACCTGAGGATGAAAGAAGGTGCATCTTATTGGTGGAATAAGGTGGAAGCTAGTGTCACTAGTATGGAAAGAAGAAGCTGGAAAGAAAGGAGGAAACAAGATTATGAACAACTTTGAAGGCCAAATAGATTTTCTCTTTGATCCCGGGTAGTAGGGAGCTCCTAGAGTTTGTGGAGTATAGGCGTTGGGAGCATTGAGAGTGGGAGGGTGACATTCATTTTAAAAAATATATATTTAAGAAAATTACTTTAATGATAAATTGGAAGATGAATTGGAGTGGGCAAAGTCTTGAGACAGTCAAAGTCACTATTAAGCCATTGCAATCATTAAACTGTGAGAGAATAAGTATTTGACCCAGAACTGTGGCAATACAACACCTATTACTTAAATTATTCCATTGATTATCTTTTTTTAACCAATCAGAAATATTTGTTTCATCAAATAATATGGGAACTAGTACTACTAAATCTCTGTAACTTATTTTCTTCCCATTATTTCCCATGAGATTTTTGAGCTTCTATTCCTTCAAATGAATTTTATCATGACCTACCATACTCCCCCATATGATAACGTCTTGGTAGTTTGCTTGGTGCAGCATTAAATCTCTAAATTAATGATGGTAGTATTACTCTTTTAATGATATTTTTATAGTCCAACATTTAATGTCTAATTATTAGCAGAATTATTTTAATTTTTTTGTTTGACTCTCAAGGGTTTTTAATGTGTACCAATCATTCAATCTACCAACAAGCTTTTTTTACTAAGCACTTATTATCCACCAGGTATATCATACAATATGATAATATCCCATTATCATTTCATATTGTGTGATTTCATAAATATATTTTATCCTAAATGTCATGTCATATGCCTTATCCTATAGCACTCTATCCCATTCTGCAGAAAACATTTGTAGCAAAAGAGTCACTCTAAACTACTGGCTACTGAAAATGTATTTGTTTATTTTTTCTCCTAGAATCCTCCTGAATTTCCACTGGGCTGTAGCCCTCTGCTTCCTCTTTTGGTTAATGCTGGTCATAGCTGCCATTTTCCTCTTCCATCATGGGTGCGCTCTCTGAAACAGTCTTGCCTCTGGTAAACATTCCAGTTGACTGTATATGTTACATTCTATACAAGAAATCTCTCTGTGTTTAGGATCGCATTTGGCAGGGGAGTGAGTGGGGTAAAGGAGGAGAAAAAGAAAGAAGCTTTCTCCTTTTCTTTCCCATGAGTGAGTCCCTTTTTAAGTTTGACTAATTCTACAACTGAAATCTCTAAACTGGAGAACTTGTTCATTGTTTGAATTCAATGTTCATTGCCTACTATTTTATACACAAACCCAATCAATCAATCAATCAGAATTTATCAGGCCAACTATGTACTTGCTGGTAATACACCTACAACAAATGAAACAATTCCTACTGGCAATGAATTTGCATTCTAAAAGGGAAAACCGCAGGAGCTTGCAAACATTAATGTACATATATGCACATGTAGATATAACATGTATGTTTTTTTTTAGTTTTTTTGGAAGGCAAACAGGGTTAAGTAGCTTGCCCAAGGCCACACAGCTAGGTAATTATAAAGTGTCCAAGACCGGATTTGAACCCAGGTACTCCTGACTCCAAGGCCAGTGCTTTATCCACTATGCCACCTAGCCACCCCACATGTATGTTTTTGTACACACATAAACATAATGTATATGTGTATGTATAAGAAAATATTAAAAATGCATATCATTTAATGACAAAGCATTTTGGGGATAGAGAACACTGATAGTTGAGGAGAATCAGGAAAGCCTTCATTGTCTGAATCTTGAAGGAAGAGAGGGTTTCTATGAGGCAGAAATAAGGAGGAAGGACATTCCAGGCATGGAGGTAAGTCTATGCAAAGATATGAATTTAGGAGGCAGAGTCATATATGAGAAAAAAGAGACTGATTTGGCTGAATCACAGAGTGTGAAGAGGAATAATGTCTAACAAACCTGGAAAAGTGGTGAATGTCATGAGATTAAGGTATTTCTCTGAGGGGGAACAATTTGTTACCTTGGAGGGAAAACTGAGAGAACACACAGTTGGCAACAGTGGAGCAGGAAAGGAGTGAGCAGCTTTCAGAGATCTGATTTACAGCACTGCATTTACTCATCTGGGCCAGAGCACTCACAAACACCAAAACTAGTTTGATGAAAATGATGGGGAAATATATAGAAGCTGCTAAATGAAAAATGAGCATTCCACAAGGTTTACCAGCAGGATAGTTCATCCAGTTCTAAGAAGGCAGAATTTAATTCTATCAAAAGTAAGGTCCAAGCAAAGCTTAGAGAGATACAGAACTCTTGGCTCAGTAAGAAGGCAGGTGAAATTCAATTTTATACAGACAGTAACAAACCAAAATGCTTTTATGATGCCCTGAAGGCTATTAATTAGCCAAAGACTTATGGTATATCTCAACTACTCAGTGCTGATGGATCCTCATTGGTAATGATAGGGATTTGATCCTAGAGAGTTGGGATGAACACTTCCATAGTGTCCTTAACAGACCATCATCAATAAATGCAAAAGCCATTGATCATTTCCCTCAAGTTGAAGTCAATTAGTCCCAAACTGAAGTTCCAACTGGAGAAGAGGCTTTGAATGCCATTAGGCCCCTTTCAAGTGACAAAGTACTTAGTGCTGATTCTATTCCAGCCAAGATCTACAAGGTTGGGGCGGGGAGTCCATTGCTCATTGAAAAACTGACAAATTTTCCAGGTTATATGGCATGAAAGGGATTATCCCCCAAGAATTCAAGGATGCCTCCATCATCCATCTTTATAAAGGTAAAGGGAATAGATTGCCCTGTGGCAATCACAAGGGTAATTTCTCTTTTAGTCAATTGTTGGTAAGATTCTTGCCACAGCCCTTCTTAATACAATGATCCTTAACCTGGAAGCTGGCCAACTCCCGGAGAGCCATTGCAGGTTCAGAAAGGGTAAAGAAACAGTCAATATAATGTTTGCTACCCAACAACTCCAGGAAAAATGCCAAGAACAGAACAGAGGTCTATAATTTGTAGATGTGACTAAGGTCTTTGATACTATCAGTCACAAGGGTTTGTGGAAAATTATGCCAAAATTTGGTTGCCCCCAGAAGTTCATAAGTATTGTATGTCAATTTCATGATGGCATGCATGCTTGGGTTCTGGGTAGTGGACCATGCTCTAGAGATTTACCAGTCACCAATGTAGTGAAGCAAGGATGTGTACTCCATCCCATATTTTTTAGCATGATGTTTTCAGTCAACTTATCAAATGGCTTCAATAAGGATCTCAAGGTCAATTACCACACTAATGGCAAAATTTTCAACTTCAAAAGGCTACAAGCCAAGATCAAAGTGAAGGGAATGATGGTGCTTAATCTTCTGTTTGCAGATGCTTGTACTCTCAGTGAAGCCGCTGAAGCTGAGATGAAACAACGTATGCATCAATTCTCTGTTGCTTGTGCTCATTTTGGTCTAACAATTAAAACCAAGGAAACACAGACCGTACCTCACCAACCATATGTGGATCATAGCAAATGGAGAAGTTTTGAGTACTGTAATCAAATTCAATTTCCTTGGCAGTGCCCTTCCCAGGGAGGTGCACACTGACAATGAGGTTGACACACACATTGCCAGAGCTAGCTCAGTATTTAGAAGGCTCTGAAAGAAAGTGAGGCATTAGAAACTGAATTGCTTTCATTTAAATTGACTTAGGAAGATTCTGAAGATCATATGGCAGGAGAAGATACCAGACAATGAGGTCCTTTTCTTGAGCTAAACAGTCCAGCATTCCAACATTACTACAGAGAGGCAGCTAAGAAGGGCTGGATATATTGTTAAAATGCCAGATGCATGCTTGCCAAAACAACTATTTTATGGAGAACTCACACAGGGCAAGTGCTCACAAGGGAATCAGAAGAAGCAATAGTGAGACACCCTGAAGGTGTTATTGGACTTAGAATCGATTGTACAGGATGGGAGACACTGGCACAGGATCACCCAGCATGGTATGCCCTCATCAGTGAGGGGGCTATGCTCTATAGGGAAGGCAGGATGGAAGCAGCTCAATTTAGTAGGGGTTTAGGGAGTCTGAAGAAGCGATACCGAGACACCCTGAAGGTCTCATTGAGGAACATTAGAATGAGACACATAAGTTTAAACACTTCAGCTTTTCACCTGGATTATTTGTGCATGACCTGTGGTGGAGTATTCTGAGATCATATTTATCTGATTAAAAATAGTCAGATGTACCATAATTTCCCTCATATGTATTGATGTCATTTTGGTCTTTCTCAATAGAAGAATAAGAACCAAGCATATCCACATCCTCGAAGTACAATCTTTTCAAGTACATTCAAAATTTTAACTATCCTAGGAGAAATAAAATTCTTAAGAGCTGCAAGCGTTAGCTTCCCTTGTAGAGTTATATACAATTTAATGCTCTCAACTAGCATGTTTTGTTTTCTTTTCCTTTTTCCATTTATCATTTTATGCATCTCTTGAGTCTTGTATTTAAAGATTGAATTCTTGGTTCAGTTCTGGTCTTTTTATGAGAAAATTTTGGAAGTCCTCTATTTCATTGAATATCCATGCTTTCCCTTGACAGAATAGGCTCAACTTTGCAGGGTAAAGTTCTTTGTTCTCCAAAATATCTTATTCCCAGTCCTCTGATCCTTCAATGTTGAAATTGATAAGACTGCTGTAAGTCTGATTGTTTCCTTTGTATTTAAATTGCTTCTTTTTGATTATGTCTAGTACTTTCTCCTTTATTTGAGAATTCTGAAATTTGGCTATTCCAGTCCTTAGATTTTTTTTATCCTGGAGTATCTTTCTGGAGAAGCTTTGTTCATTCTTTCAATTGCTATTTTGTATTCTTGATCTAGCAGATTTTCCCTGATAATATCCTGAAATATATTGTCCCTGTCCTTTTTTGAGCTAGGCTTTCTGGTAGACCAATAATTCATAAATTATCTCTCTTGGGTGTATTTTCCAGGTCATTTGCGTTTTCTAAAAGGTAGTTTTATGTTTTCTTCAATTTTTTTCTGCCTTTTTATTTTGATAAAATCTTGATGTCTCATAAATTCATTGGTTTCTATTTGGCCAACTTTAAATTTTAGAGTTTTATTTTTTCAGTTAGCTTTAGTGTTTTCTTTTCCAATTGGTTAATTTTACTTTTTGCTGACTTACATTCCTTTTTCAATTGGTTGATTTGAGTTTTAGATGAGTTTCGTTCCTTTTTCAATTATTCAATTTCCTTTTTTGAAGAATGATGTTCTTTTTCCAGTTAGTTATTTTTACTTTTAAAGGAGCTGATTTCTTTAGTGAATTTTTCATAATTTTCCTGCATGATCACATTTCTTTTTTCCATTTTTTTCTTGCTCTTTTCTTTCATTTTAAAATTCTTTTTTAAGCTCTTCTATGAAGTTTTGGATTTGAGTCCATTTTATAAACTCCTTTGGGACTTGCCATGAAGGAAATATTTCTCTTCTTTCTTCTTATGAGGTGGCATTTTTATCATCTCTAGGCATAGAAACTTTCTGTGGTTAACTCTTTATTAGTTTTTTGGCTCATCTTGATTGTTTGAGTTCCTCTCTTGGGACATAGGGAGTATGGAGCCAAGCTTTTTTATGCTGGGCTGGGATCTCATCTCTGGTTTATCACTGGCCAAAATATTGCTTATGCAGCCCTATGCAGAGGTTTGTTTCCTCCTTTATGTCCAGGCTCTGCTTATGCAGTAATTTCTCTCAATTTAGTTCTGTCTTTGCCCTGGTGGTGCCAGGGTTCAGACTTTGAGATTGGGACACTCCCTACTGGCTTGCTATCTAGCTGCAGGTTCCAACCTGTGCTGTTGTCTAGCTGCCAGGACCTGGACTGAAAATCTCCTGCT
Organism: Macrotis lagotis; assembly: GCF_037893015.1. Taxonomy (NCBI): domain Eukaryota; kingdom Metazoa; phylum Chordata; class Mammalia; order Peramelemorphia; family Peramelidae; genus Macrotis; species Macrotis lagotis. Next base: position 295,285,961 of record NC_133660.1, on the reverse strand, counting down.
GACTTTCCCACTCCCCTGTCCAGCTGGACTTTACTTCTTTTCCCCCTGAAGAAATAGACCTTAACTGAAGATCCTCCACAATGTCTACAATTGAAAACTTATTTCAATCTTGTCTTTTTAATGCTTCCAAAATTAGAAGGAAAGCAGAAATCTAGGAAACAATCTTCACAATTAGGAGTTGTGATAAAAGTCTCACTTCTAAAATATATAGAGAACTGCATTAAATTTGTAAGGTTACGAGTCATTTCTCAATTGATTATATATTGGATATATAAAGATATGAAAAAATGTTCCAAATCATTATGATTAGAGAAATGCAAATTAAAATAAATCTAAGGTATCATACCTCTCAAATTGGCTAAGATAAAGAGGCAAAATTATAAATGTTGGAGAGGTTATAGGTGGATTGGGACATTGATTCATTGCTGGTGGAATTGTGTACTGATCCAACCTTTCTGGAGAGTAATATGAAACTATGCCCAAAGAACAATAAAACTGTTCATACCCTTTGACCCAGCAAATTCCAATTCTAAGTATATATCCAGAAGAAATTTTTTAAAATGGGAAAAGTCCCACATTTCAAAATATAGCAGCTCTTTTTGTAGGGGCAAAGAATTGGAAATTGAGGGAATGCCCATCAATTGGGAATGGCTAAATAAGTTATGGTACATGAATACTATGAAATATTATTGTGCTATAAGAAACCATAAATGGTCGAACTCTAGAGAAGCATGGAATGAATTACAGGATCTGATGCTCAGTGAATGGAGCAGAACCAAGAGAACAATGTACACATTAAAAACAATATTGTGAGATGATCAACTTAGATGGAAGCAGTTCCTCTCAAATATTTCAGAGAGCAAGGTCAACCTGAAGAGAAATGTTATGGACAGTGTTATCTACATCCAGAGGAAGAAAAACATAACAAATCAAAACCAAAAAACCCTACAAAATCTGAATGAACAGGGGCAGCTGGATGGATGGAGCACTGGTCTTGGGGTTGGAAGTTCAAATCCACTGTGGGAGGCGGCTAGGTGGTGCAGTGGATAGAGCACTGGCCTTGGAGTCAGGAGTACCTGGGTTCAAATCCGACCTCAGACACTTAATAATTACCTAGCTGTGTGGCCTTGGGCAAGCCACTTAACCCTATTGCCTTGCAAAATCTAAAAAAAAAACCATAATAATTATCTAGCTGTGCGACCTAGGGCAAATCACTTAACCCTATTGCCTTACCAAGAAAAGAAAAGAAAATTGATATTCAATGAAATAGAGAACCTTCAAGCATTCCTGATGAAAAGATCATAGCCAATCAGAATCTGAATGAACACTGCATTCACTTTTTAAAAAATTTCTCTTATGTATCTTTCCTCTCTCATGGTTTCCTTTCGTTTCCCTTAATCCTAATTCCTCATGCTGAAAATGACTAATCTGTAAACATGTTAAAACATGTTTATGTTAAACATGTGTATATACAATATTCACTTGACTGTTCACCACTGAGGGGAGAGGGGTGGGAACAGAGCATGGAAGGAAATTATGTAACTTAAAAATGTGCATATTCATGTGGATAATTGTTGTTCAAAACCTTTCATAAAGTGTAATTGGAAAAATAAAACAAAACATCAATTGAAAAAAAATTTTTAAAAGAATTATGACTTATGAAAAAAATGTTTAAAAGAGAGAATTATGACTTATAAACTATCTCCAAGACAAGCAAAAGGCATTTATTTGGGGGGTTGGAGGGGGGAAGGAGGTGTCATACTTCCCAGTGGACTCTACTTCCAAAGGGAGGAAGGGTGCTGTCCTGGGTGAAATTATGGAACAAGAACGCCTGTATTTCTAATAGGATATACTAGTTTTGTCGTGCAAGAAGGAATTTGTTATTGTGCAGAGAGCAAGTAGCTTTGATGGAACTGAGCAGGTGGTTACCAGAATGCATACAGAAAAGCCCTCTTCGGGTGGTACTGATATATGATAATGATCATAAGTTCATTCAGAGGATAGCAAAGAAGGGTAATATGCATGAGTTGTTCTAGGGGATATCTCTCCTGTGGTTTATGATCCAGGGTTCCAGGTCCACATCGCTATGGTACTGTTCCCTTATTGACCTAATCAAGAGTTAGTTCAGGTATACTAGCTATTATAGTCTAATGGAAATCGTGGGGAGTCAGGGAATTGGGGCTGTGGTTTATTATTATAGGCTGGCCTCTGTTGTATGTGTAAACTGGATGATGTGGCCAGGTGGTGGTGTTATATCAAGGCGTACCTTTGGATTCTAATGAGGTCCTATGAAAAAGTAAGGAAATTGGGTCAAGTGTTTCAGCTAGGATCCCATCAGAGGGTTAGCCTTGGAGTCAGTATCTAGAGAACTAGCCTTAGAATCACCAAGACCTGAGTTCGATCCTCTTTGCAACACATTTTGGTCATGTGATGGCAAATCACTGAAACTGTTCACTCCCAAATCCCTTTGTAACAAGATCATCTGTAAAGGAATCTGTATCAGCAGAAACTAGTGGAGAGAGTTTCCTCTACAGTACCCTATATTGATTAAATTCTTGTTGTGGTGCAAGTAGAGGTGCCACCCAGATCAATGAAAGGCAACTTTCAAAGGAAGGTAAAAGTTCACTGGAATGCAAAGGTAGAAATCATACTTGAGCTAATTCATACTAACATTGCTCAAACCCAGCAGATGACTTTCTAAATCCCATTATTTTAAGATGCTCTTCTTGCTAATGACTTCTTCCAGAATAGGAAATCCAATCCCTGGAGATTTGGTGTGCTGGACCTAACGATCTAAATTTGGTACAAATAGCCTTTGGTGAGATGTGCCATTTCTTCTGTTGAGATTAGGAAATTGATTAGAAGCTGATACTCCCACTTCCTACAGATTATCCAGTGTAGAAAGCTACTGCTCAATTCACTGTCCTTAATTTACCTAGCTATTATGTTTTCATCAAATGTTCTTTACTGAAGTCTGTGTCAATCTGATTTTGTCTATGAGAAATATACTGGGTGGGACTCCAAAATGACATCACACACATCACATACACACACACACACACACACACACACACACACACAGTGTCATGATATCTCAAAGTTCCATGGGGGTCTGATGGCACCTGTGCTACATTTGGAGGAATCTGTCCAGTTTTGAAGTTAGTGTATATAGAGAGAGCATCTACACCATGGCATGTCACAGCTCTAACATGAGGCTTCTGGATTCACTTTCACCCACTGTAGTCTGTGAAAAGAATTGCTACCACAAGATTAAACTCAGCTACTCTCTAAGTATCTACTCAGTCTGTGGAGGGGAATTTACTTTTCCTTTCAAAAGAAGAAACTAGGGGCGACTAGGTGGCGCAGTGGATAGAGCACAGGCCCTGGAATCAGGAGTACCTGAGTTCAAATCTGATTTCAGACACTTAATGATTGCCTAGCTGTGGTAGCCTTGGGCAAGCCACTTAACCCTATTTCCTTGGGGGGGGGGGGGGGGGGCTAAAAAAAGAAAAGAAACTATCCGGAAAATTCTCCAAAAGTAATGATGTTTTGGCCTTAAGGAAGAGCCAAATCAGCTTAAAGGTACGTTTATGTTAGTTCCAAAGGTTGTTACCTTGAGCCAGGCTGGGTGGGGAAGCCCTACCTCCAGGTCAGACCTCCCACTGATGGGCATTTCCTCCTCACTTAAATACCACTATCCTTTAGGAGTTTAACTGGAAATGTCACATCACTTGGATCAACCAAGGAATGGTAAGGCCTCCAATGCAGGATGTGGCTGAAGAAAGGCAAAGAAGAGGCAGAGGTTTTGACAGGGAAGGAGGTGGTGGAGAGGAATTCCAACAGATCTAACCGAACTTCAAGAAAATGTATACCTAGAGAGACTTCTGAGGGAATTAGAAAGTGAGTCTTTTGTTTTGTGAGTGGGCTGTAAGCACCTTTTCAAATGTAAATTGTCTTAACTACCAGAGGGTACTAAACTAGACCTCACCCACTCCTTTCTGTTCTCTAATTTGATCCAAAGTGGGTTTGTAGGAAATAAGGGAATTTCCAATGACTTGTTATAGAAATGTTTAAAACTCACTTACCCCTGACATGTTTTCTTGCTCCTCAGAGACATTCTTCTATTTATTTAAAACCAGCCATACTCAATGATGACACATTTAGATCTTAAACATAATTATACATTTAGCAAAAAGGGGGAAAGAGTAATAATGACATCCCATGGGCTCATATATTAAGCAAATGCAGGGATGATCAACTCAGCAAAACCACAATTAACCTGCTTCACATTCTCCCACCAAAACATTTAACATCTGTGGGAGCAGTGGGAGCATATTTACTTCTGCCAAGGAGGCTTATGAGGGAGGAAAATCCATTTGACTGGGATGTCACAATGCCAGTTTGTCAATTTTGATATCATCTTTCTGCCTCAGGAATTGTCCATAAAAGCTCTTTGTTGAACATTACAATTGCATTGGATAATGGCTTCTACTGATAAATTCACCACATTTGACTAATCCCACTATGGATTTGATATCTCAGCCAAATGTGCCAATTCATTGGACAGCTTCTTTGCTACCATGTTCTCTATATGTTCATCTGAACGAATGCCTCTCAGCAACATGGGGCTGTGTGGAGAGTTTGTCTTTAACACAGTTCTGTAATCTATCCTTTCCTCATTCTCTTACTTTGGTACTCAGAGTCTAGGCCCTCTCTGTGAATGATCCAAACTTGGACACTTAAAATCCCTTGAGGGGAGGCAGGTCTATGAGACAACCAGAATCCTAAATTCAAGATATCCTGGCTCTGAGTGGGGAGGGAGATCTTCGAGGCAGTCAATGGTTTTCATTGACCCATGCAATGACTTGTATCAGAACCTCATAAAATGTAATGGTGCCTGTCTGGAGGACCTTATGTTAGATCAAGGGAGAAGACATGTAGCCATATAAATTTAGGGAAAAGGAATAAACTATAAGCAACATAATTCAGGGGTTCAAATCCCATTTATAACTGCCTACCAATGGTATATTCAAAGCTGGGCTTTACAATCCACTGGGCTCAGCCTCCAAACTTCAGAAATAAGAAAAATGATGCACAGTGAGTTTACATGACTTGCTCAGCATCACATAGCTAGTGTTTGAGGTGGGACTTGAACCCAGACCTTCCAGAGTTGAAGTTCAGCGTTCTATCCACCATCTTTGTGTCTCTATTGTCTCATTTCTAAAACGGGGACAATACAGTACTGTATGCAAAACACTTTGTGAACCATAAAGTCTCAGGTCAAAAAGTTTTTATCAAGTACCTTTCTTTTGCCAAGCCCTGGGATGTGAATATAATGAATGGCATACCATACTGTTCAGAGATATTATTCTGCTTATCAGAAGATTGGATCTAGAAGGGTTATTAGGGGATATCTACTACAGTATGCAAAATTCAGAAACTGAGACCCAGAAGGGGTAACTTGCCCAAATTCATACAATTAGCAGTTGAAGGAAGATTCAGGTACAAATCCTCTGCCTGCTACCTTCTGAACCCTGGTTCCCAAGCTTAGGAAGGTGACTCTCAGGTCTATTGAAGCTGCTCAGTCCCAGGTCAAGATTGAGGAAAGCAGGTACCTAGAGAGGATGGAGAGAGGAGAAACTAGGTACATCTGGCTGCTAGATAGTGCCCCACTATGTTCAGGTTCCTGTCAGCTCCCTCCTGATCCTATAGTTTCATGTATTAATCCACAAGCATTCAGTAAGTGCTTAGCCATGTCCCATAATTAATTAACTAATAAATATTTATTAAGTGCTTCCAAGGGGTAAAAATATAGAGGAAAAAGACATCTCAAACATTTCCAATATGATGAAAGAAATAAGGACTTATATAAGTATATATAGAATAAATATAGTCTCATGGATTTTCCCCAAGTTACAGATGCTAGAAATTGGTGGCCTAATATGTCTCTCCCTTCATCATGGGGAAAATTGTTGGAAATTCTCACTCTAAGTACCTAGATCCAGGGCCTATCCTCAAGGTCTTCTCCATATAGACCTATTTTCTGATGGAAGGGGGAGTGAAAATGAGCTGGTCATTAAGTCTAATGATGGGACGACAGTCAGTGACTTGCTTGAAGAGACTCCCTAACCAACCCTTGTATATTTTGGGCACCAACTTCACTAAAAAGTCATAAATGAATTTCTTGTTAGCCAAAAGAAAAGCAGAGCTCCCAGGATAAGGCAGAAGTTCTGTTTCCTGAGAGTTCACTTACCCCTGGTGTATATTATTGAATGAATAAATGCATTATCATTAAGGGCACAAGTTTTTTTTTCTAAGCTAGAAATTATTCAATAGGACTGGTGAACTTGGAAAAAGGTCTTTTTATCAATTAGATGTAACTTCCATCAGTTGCCCATTATGAAGTATAGATAAAGGGGGGCATTGGAATTTATTTGCTTAATATTAAAGGTCCTTTGCATCATTAGGAGGCCCCTGAACATTTCTAAGCCTGAAGACTTGGGTTTGCATACAGGCTTTGCCCCTTACTGCTTGTATAAAACCAGACAAATCACTTAATCTTTATACCTCAGTTTCCTCATGTGTCCAAAAAAGGATTTCAGAATAGATGGCTTCTGATGTCCCTTCCAACTTAGAATCCTCTATGATATTTAACAAACATTTCTTAAACAAACACACCACAGAGTTCCCACCAATAACGATCTATTTGTAGAAACGTCTTACTCATTCTCATCCCCTGGAAATCCCTGGTTTTCCTATCAGTCAGAAACTGAACCAGGCTGAAGGACATTGACCTGAAAGGGCCATGTTTAAGCAAAGGATATCATGAAACTTAAATAATATTGTAATGATTAGTTTGGATTAATAATTAACAGTATCAAATCCATAAGAATTCCTTCTCTTTTGATTTGAAGATTTTATATTAAATAAAAAATGATGAATACCCAACCTAATGACTTTAAGACCCTCTTTAGGAAGTCTTAAAATTTAGGCAGAGGTTTGACATTTATCTTTATCCTCTGTAAGGATGGTAAAATTCATGTTGCTGAAGATGTTTGGAAAAGTAACCAGCAAAATTTAATAGAGTATCTCATAATAGAAAAGCCTTGGAAGGGGAAACTGAGGAAAGATCAGAACTTACTTGGAGCTTTCCTCCATTCTTGAGGAGATGGGTGTCTCTAGAGAAGAAAGACCAAGTCTTCTGCTCCAAGATGCCTATAGACTTGATAGTCTTTCTCAAGTCCTCCCTTTTCTACCACAGTTCAGTCCTATCTTCTCTTTACCCTTTCACCAGATGCCTTTTCTTTGTCAGTTCTTCACAACTATATGTTTTCATTTCCATTATCAGAATCTCAAAAGCTTTCTCCTCAGCTCTGAAGAAGCTATATCATTTGGACAAGCTCCATAGGGAGTGATCAAGTCACTCAGAAGGGACTTCCCAGACTTCCCATTGTCCCTAATGAAATGTCTTTGATTAAGGATATATTTAATTTTTTTATACCTAGTGAACAATCAAAACATATCACTTGTTTAATATATCAAGGTTCTACATCTCTTCACTTACTTTAAAATGAGTAGCAAATGATGGTGGCATTTCAATTACTCATTTTACCCTCACAATTTATGTCATTGGGAGCCCCCTACAAGCCATGAATGGGCATTCTGCTAGTAGTCTGACACCATGCAGCTTTCCATTTTGCACAGATCTTGAAAGTCAGTCTCTCAATTACCACATGTAGTTTCAGAGCTTTAGATAAGTCACTTCCACTCTTTGGAACTAAGTTCTATCTCTGTAAACTAAGGAGATCATCAGTAAGGTACCTGCTAGATTTAATATTCTATGAAATCATGGGAAAACTCTCCTCTTAGTTGCTATTTTATCTTTAGTTTCTTTATACAAAGAGAAAATGACAATGTAGCACCTATCTCATAGGGTTATTCTGCAGATCTAAATAGTTCATGTGAGAGGTTTTAGGCCATAGTGCACGGTGTGCATAATCTGCATTTGAGTCTCATCTTTGACACATTCCAGTTGTGCAGTCAAGGGCCGCACTAAACCCATAAATGTTCCCCAGAAGCTCTCTGCTGTACCATTAGTATCAGACATGTCACCTTTTGTACCAGTGGAGGACAATGGAGGCAATTTCTCCTCTGGGAGTTTTCTACACTAACCAACATTGCATGTTGAATCTCCCACTTTGGTTAAAATGTGAAAGCAGAGATAGATTTTTTTAAAAAAAAGCCAGAACTATGATCATTATATCCATCAATAATAATACTAATTATTAAAATTACGTTAATAATTTTGAAAAATCTTTGGTTACTTTCATAGGCTATTGAAAAGTTAACTCATAGACCTTTCCAACTTTTGTCCCTAATTTGATACATTCCCCCAGAGCTGAGATATGGCATCTTGGTCTCTGCCTAGATACTTTTCTGAATTGAATCATTGGATTAGAAGACTCGAATCATGAACAACTCTTCCCCAGAATTTTTGCTGCCTCTTTGACCTCCTTGTTTCTTAAGCTGTAGATTAGGGGCTTCAGCATAGGGATGATGATGCCATAAAACAGAAGCTACTTTATCATTTTCTTGTGACTCACTGGAAGAAGGATGCAAATACATGTAAAAAAGAGTCCCATATAAAATGGTGACAGCTGTCAAGTGGGAGGCACAAGTGGAGAAGGACTTGTGTCGCCCTGTGGCAGAGGGCACATGTAGGAGAAGAATACATTCATCACAGTGGTTGACAGGTTGAAGCCTGAAATGATGATTAGCATCATAACATTCATCTCAATACTGGAACAGGAAAGAGCAAGGAGTGAGGGAGCATCACAGAAAAAGTGATTGATTATGTTGGAGTTACAGAAGGATAGGGAAAAGAGAAAGCCAATTTGAATGGATGCAGTCACAGAACCCACGAAATAGGATACAGTCACCAACTGGATGGAGGCTCTTCGGGACATGATCATTGGATAATGCAGAGGTTTACAGATGGCCACATAATGATCTATGTCCATGGTGGCAAGGAGGTAACATTCAGTACTGGCAAAAATTCCATAAACCTCTAATTGCAACACACAACCTGAGAAGGAGATAGATTTGTGGGAAACCAGGAAGTTAAGTAGCATCTTGGGAGTGATAGCTGAGGTATAACACAGGTCAACAAAGGACAAATGTTGCAGGAAAAAATACATGAATCAATATTGCTGAGTAGGATCATGCCAACATTGCCTATTAGAGATATGACATAGATTGTGAGAAACCCAAGGAAAAGGGCATATTGCACCTCTTGCTGAACCAAAAATCCCAACAAAATGAATTCAGTTACTATGGTATCATTTCCTTGGGACATGGCTATCATGTGATCTGTAGATAAAGAGAGACAAAAATGGTCAAAGTTAAAATTATAGGCACCCACAACCGGGGGTGAAAATACATCTTAATTTCCTACTATGATAATTTATTTTAAATTTTTTATATTTCATTTTTATATAAAATTTATTTCTGTTATTTAGCCATCCTCATTCCTCAATGAACCTTTTCGTGAAACAAAGATAAATAAGGGAATGAAAAAAGAAGGAATTAGGAAGGTAATAAGCATTTGTATAGTGTCATCTATGATCCAGACATTGTGCTAAGGACTTTACAAATACTATCTCATTTCAGAAAGAAAAGAAAATGGAGAATGGTAAAATTCACCAAATCTCAAAATAATTTGGGGAGTAATGAATGAAGGAAGACGTATCTTAGCACATCACTTCCTAAGTGGATAAGGAAGCAAGGCAAGCAAGGTTCTAATTTCCCTCAATTGTAGTCAGTCTGGGGAAACCAAGTCCTTCAATGGTGATCACTTCAACCCTTCCTATTATTCCTGCCTCTGTGTCCCCTCTCTTGGCAGACTCCAATACTTCTGAAATTCCAGTCCACACACAAAGTCTGGCTAACCTAATCTTTCATCTCCTCTTTCAGGTTGGGAAAAGGACCCTTCCTTGGTATCTCCTGTGGCTAGAATGGGACTGTGCCAATGGTGAAGGAATCAGACACGGTGATACTTAAGATTTCTCTATTTCTGTACCCTGCTATTAAATGCAATTGTTAGCTTTATGAACAAAAAAAATCAATTAACAGCATTTATATCCCCTCCCTCTCACACTATTTCTGAATTAAAAGGAAAAAAACCAACTAAGCAAGCTTCTTGCAACAAATCATCACAAGCAAGCAAAGAAAATGCCCATGTTGTCCATGTCCAAATGAATTGTGATAACTAATATTTATACAGTGCCTTAAGTTTTGCAAAACTCTTCACATTTTCTAAGATGCTAATCACAATAGCTCTGGGAAGTCAATGTAATCATTATCCCCATTTTGGAGAAAAATAAGCTGAGGCAGAAAGAGGTTAAGTGACGTGCCCCATATCACACAGTTAGTTTCTAGAACCAGATGTGAACCTCAGAACTCTACCCACTATACTGCCTTACTTCTTTAAATATAGTTCTCATCTTACTTTACCTGCCTCTAAGTTTGTCTTTTTCTTTTGGAAATCTTGTACAGCCTACTTTGATGGAGACTGATCTCCAGTCAGCATTAGGTAATCTGGTTCAGGATCTTTACTGCAACGACCTGAGCAACATCTAAGACAACATTTCTTAGGGATTTCGGAACTCTGAGAAGGAATGATATATGAACCTTACAGCAAAACTTCAGATCTATTTAGTGACCTATACAGTGGAGTTGAGGCTATCTAGAAGTTCCTTTTTTTTTTTTTGCAAAATTCTGGGAATTGCACGTTTCAATTGGATTTCTCCCCCCTTCACAGAGGTTTCCAAGAAGTGGTACAGTTATTTCCAATCATGGATCATTTTCTCAAGATGCAAACTGCTCTCTTAAATCAGAATTGTCTGTAGAACCCCTGTGTTAAATAATGGGAAAATTGCCCATGCCCCCTTTGCATTATGGCTTAATTTTTAGAATGTAAAAGTTATATGGCGCCAATTAAGGAGGAATGAGGAAGATCGTGGTAGATGAAGACCTTGAAGACCTTCCAAGTGGAAACCAAGAAGGTTCTGGAAAACAATAAGTATAGTGCCCTTTTAAAATTTTGAAACAACTGTTCAGCCGTTGGCCCGTCATGCATAGAAAAGGGACTAATTTGGAGCCAAAGCATCAGTGCCAATTCTGAGAGCAGGAAGGGTCTTCAGGAGGGCCCTTGACAAATCTCATTTTTCAGGAAATTCAAACCTAGAGAAAGAGGCATCTTGGGGAAGGTTGGGTTTAGTCAGTCTATAGATTCTAGTATCTTAACTTCAAGACTCATGGGCCCCTTCAGAATTGCTCTTTCTGCATCCATGGCCTTTTCTTGGCGCCCATGGTTATATCTCTGACCAGATCACTATGGTGAGACTGCTGATCATCATTTCCCTACACAAGTGCTGCTCCAGCTTCAGGAGAACCAGTCCTTAGTGACAGTACACATATTCTAACTGTCACCCTATTGCTTCCATACCACTGCTCTCCTGGTATTCTTTGCCCCCCATACCACCTCCAGGTCCCAAATGTTCATACCACTTACTGTCCTAAAATAGCTAGAAAGACAATAAATGTCTATTTCAATAATACAGGTATAGTAATTATATAATGTTTTCAAAGCTGTTCTACTCTCTTGGCCTCTTTTTTGGTTTTCTTTTGCTCTCTTCTGTGCACTTTTTTACTTTCTTCCAACTTTTCTATTCGTGTTGGTGCCCCAGTCATCTCCGTCATCCAGACTCAAAATTCTCAAGATAGTCTTTACTTTTCCTATTCCCTCATATTTTATGCCCAATTAGTTGTTGAGGACTATTAGTTCTATGTTTAGAACCTTTCTTGCAGCTGTCCTTTCCTTGCTGTCCACACAGTCACTCCACTGGTATACTGTAAGGTCCCATTACTTCTAGTTTGGATGGTTGACATAATCTGCTAATGGTTGCCTCTCTGTTTCCAGCACCTATCGTCTAAATCTATCCCATAAATCCATCCATCCATCAATCAATCCCCTATCCAGCTGCCAGAACAACCTAAAGTCTAGGTCCCATAGTGTCACTGGCCTGCTCAAAGATATCCATTGGTTCTCTCCTGACTCCTTCTGGAGTAAAATACAATAATAACTTCTTAACCTAGAATTGATGGCTCTGGCTCCAAACTACATTTTTAGATATATTTGCCATGAATTCCCTTAACTCACTCTATATTCCAGCTAAATTGATCCCCAAATTGCATCTTCCACCTCTCTCTTTCTTGTAGCCTTTGATGTCTGAAATGAAATGCTTTCCCATTACATTTCAGAAGCTTTATGTGTCTACCATCCACAACCCAGGCAACAACTCCTCTGTGAATCTGATCCTAACATTCCACATTCTCCTCCTCATATTTTCCTAGACTGTTTTATCTGTGTCTCTCATTTGCTTTTCCTTATTCACTGCCTTTCATTGCTAATCTATTCCTGGACACAGGTGCTTAATAAATATGTATTGCCTGAATAAGTAGTATAGCTGGGTCTCATCTGAACAACTGGTAGAATGCAAATTGCTTTAAAGATCTGATTCAACTTTTAAGTCTTTGAATCCCTGACACCTAGCATCATTACTAATCCATAGGATTTAGAGTTGACAGGGACCTAAGAGTTCTTAGACTAGTTCCCTAATGTGGTTTAATGAATATTTGTCTTGTGAATTATTAGTAATATTAATAGCTGGTGTTTCTATGGTGATTTATGGTATTTAATTAAAAATGTTTGTAAAGTGCTTAGCACATCAATTAACATATAATGGGTGCTTTATAAATTCTTATCCATGTTCTTCTTATCTTCCTCCTTATTTTGTACAATGTTTTCATCCCATCCTCCTGGCATCCTCATAATAACCTTGAAAAGCTCTTTTATATTTTCTCCATTTCACAAATGAGGAAACTGAGACTGATGTCCCCAAGGTCACACTGCTAAGGGTGTAAACTTAAATCTGAATTCCACATCTATAACTCTAGGCATGAGACAACTGGCTGGCTCAGTTTCTCTCCTGCAAAATAAAGAGAATGGGCAAGATCCCCTATCAGCACTCTTTAGCTATAGATCCTAAGAACTCTAAGTCCCACAGGTGATATGGCCATTTCCTAACAGGTCAGTTGGTAATTCAAGAAGGTGAGAATTCCTACCTCCTCACCCCTTCAGCAGTGCCTCCCATTCTCTTTTCACTGTGCCTTTGTTGGAGATGAAAGGCTTCTGCACAGTCTCAGAATCTGTGCCTCTGTTCCTCTGATACTGGTCTTCCTGGCTCTTCTTCTCTTCCCAAACATTAAAACACATACAGTTCATTGGAAATAATGGGAAATTAATTGCATTTTAGGAGAAGTATAACACTCAGAGAAGCCATATTTCCATCAGGACCAGGCTGACTTGCAATCTCAGATGGCCTCTCTTCAGGGCTCCAAATGTGAGTACCCATAAGCTAACCTATTGGAATTGGGACCAGTTCTCCTGGGCATCTCTGGCCCCAGGGGATGAAGAAAGCTCAAATGAAACAGTAATTATTAGTTGATTTCCTGAAGAACTGGAGATGAGCTTCCCAGAGGATGTTTATTGCTGTTTACAAAATACTTAAAAATCATGCTGTAATAATAATCCCAATTACAACCCATATTTACTTTAAGATTTACTAGAGTCCTCATTATAACCTTCAGAGGCAATGCTAGTAATGTCATTGCCATCCTTTCTCATTTTTATATTATATATATATATATATATATTTCATCAAATATTTTCCAAGTACATATAAAAATTAACATTCTTTTGCTTTACTTTTGAGATTCAATTTGAGATTTTGAGATTTGAAATTTGAGATTCAATTTGAAATTTGAGATTTCTTCCTCCCTACCACCCCATTCCCTTCCCTGAGAAGCTTAAAAATTTGATATCATTCTAATCTTTGCATTCTCCCCATACACTCTAAAAAAGACATAGGTTTGATCATTGCAGGTGTGGGGGGGGGGGCTATTGCTGAAAGTAGTTTTTCAAATTTCACATCTGCCCTTGAAGCCTTATCCAGTGACTGGTGAGGCACTCCAAGGTCTACAAACTTCCCTTAATTCTCTCATAAAAGTGGTTATGGACAATCATATAGCCCTTGAGTGTCTACTAGCTGAAAATGGGGGAAGTGGGTTGGTGTGTTTAGTAGCTAAAACCTCAAGAATAATTTTAGACAGGTAGAAATTTACATTAATAAGATTATTGAACAGGTTGAATATGGCATGATACCAACAGCCAGAGTTCAGTTTTTTTCATCAAAAGCATTTTGCCTACAGGAACTTGGTGATATCTTCTCTTTGGCCCTATCATCCTCCAATGTCTCACTAACTTAATGTCCCATTGCACAGCTAGTCTTTTCATTGTATCCCCTGACTCTTTAGAACATGAAGGTATGGCAAACTCAAAATTCATATCAGCTTCTTATTGGCCTTTTAGTGGTCCACAGATCACTTTGGTCAAAAGAAGGGAATATGAATATGGGTTCTTTAATGATTAGAATAACCATTAGCTATGATAGAGTTTTCCTTCTTTATAGGGGAGCAGGTCAATGGAGGTACATAGTCACCAGTCAATCAGAGGGACTTCTAAAGCCCAAAACTGATTGACTTACCATTGGGGTTTTTTTTTTTTGAGTGAACTCCAGTCCAATTTGGAGATTCCAGTAGCTGCCATAAACTACAGAACCAATTTGGACCAGCTTAAGGGAACCTTTGAGCAGCAGCTACAGACTTAAGGGAACCTTTGAGCAGCAGCTACAGACTCAAGACCTAGCTCAAGGCTTTCTAAACATACCACTTACTTTTGTGTACGGATATCCCTCTTTCCTTAATCCGCCCCGCACTCTTCAAACGTCCTTAGAAACTATATTATAGCAATCTTTTCTCACTTCCCTTGCGCAACTAAGATTTTCTGTTCTACTTGTACAAGCTGGTATCTTCTCAGAAAATAAACAGAAAAAATATTTCCTCTCTAGTTTTTTAAAGTAGTATCTAGAGAAAACTAAAAGCAAAAAGAATGAGGTCAGGAGGAAGATAAGTCAGAAAATTTAATCTAAAGATTTTGTCTCTTCTTTCCAGGTTAGTCACATGCTCCTACTCCTGATAACTGTGTTTATTTTTAATTCCTATTTTTAATTCATTTAATTCATTTTTAATTCCTATTGGTTAGACATTGCAATTTATCCTCTGAATTGCATGCTCTGCCAGTTCTGAAGGACAGTGCCCCAGCCTTTTCTAAGGGATGAGTAGTTCTGAGTTAAAGGAATCATGAGTATTTCATTGACCAAAGGGTATCCACTAAGTACTATCAATGTGATGTATTATGTTATTGATTCCAGAAATCTATTGTTCTTCCTTATCCAGGGTGGGGGGTGGGATGAGATATTGTGCCTTTTCTGAGAATGTTCCATATCTAGAAGCTAAGTCAACATCTGGGTGTCCTCTACCTACAAGGACTGGAGCACAAGAGTCAAGTCCAAATACGCCTTGGATATTTTATTTATGTTGGCATATGGAGGTGGCTTTGCTATAATATCAATATTGCAGAATTATAAAGATTAAAGCACATCAAGAGTAATGTCTTAATGTATGTGTAAATTGCCTTTAAATGAGGCAGAGTTGTGCAAAGGCCCAGTCTTATTCTGTCTTCTTAAGTATTTGAAGTCTAATGGCAGGACAAGAGTCAACATGGCAAGTGATGGCTCAAGATGCAAAGGGTGATTTTGGTATCTGATCTCTGACTGAGCTCTAAGCCTTCCACAGAGCCGACTTCAGCCAGCTTCAGGATGTTGGAACAAATTGCTCTGACCTGCCCATTCTCTCAGTGAAAAGTCTTCACATGTATAAACTCACTAAGAAGGTTGAGACCTGTTGGCTACCCTCAACTGGTTTAGCCAGTCTGCCTAGATGGTTTATCAGGGTGTGGCCCTTATGCATGTTACAGCTTCTAGAAGTCACAGGTAAGAGTTGGGGGAAAGTAGGGAGGAGGATGAACTGCCATAGAGAGGGCTCACATCAAAGGTGTTAGTCCTTCCTGAACACCCCATACACTACAGTAGCTAAATGGCCCAATAGCTAGAGCACAAAGACTAGAATTAGGAAAACTCATCTTTCTGAGTTCAAACCTAGCCTCAAACACTTAATAGCCATATGACCCTGATCAAGTGACAATGATAATTGTCTCAGTTTCCTCATCTGTAAAATAAACTGGATGAGAAAATGGCAAACCACTCTAATATTTTGCCAAGAAAACCCCAAAGGAACAGTCTGATGCAATTGAAAAATATACATATGCAGCATAATAGAAAATGAAATTTATTGAATTACAAATTGTAGATATTATTTCTCTTCAACTTCATTACTCTTTTCAGCAACCATTTATCAGTATATCCCCTATTCCCTACCAAAATATAAAGCTACCAAAATTCTATCCTGATACATACTTATGGAAGGACTTTATGAATTAATTTATACCAAACAGAATTCCATGAGTAGGAGTCCCTCATCCAATAATTCTCAAGGATTCCTATCTTTCTCTCTCACTCTGATACTCAGTGACCCTCGTCTCCTTTTTCCCCCTAAAGCAGAAAAAGTTGTTCTCCCATCTGCTGCTTCCCAGCCAAGAATGCCAAACTCTTTGGCACTTCCAATCAATCAATAAGCACTGTTGATGGCAATTAATATAGGAGGTAAGATATGCACAGCATGGATTTCTTATGAGAACAATATTAGTTTTCCTGCAAGGGTCATGATAATGATGGCTCTGCAGGGAGATAATCTCAGACATAGCTAAACTTATTATCTCTAAACACAAAGAGAAGGAGAAGGAGAGGAGGAGGAGGAGGAGAGGGAGAGGGAGAGGGAGGGGGAGAGGGAGGGGGAGGGGGAGAGGGAGGGGGAGGGGAGAGGGAGAGGGAGAGGGAGGGAGGGAAGGAGAGACAGAGACAGAGAGACAGACACAGAGACACAGGAGACAGAGACGAAGAGAGAGAGACAGAGAGAGAAAGAGAGAAAGAGAGACAGAGAGACAGAGAGACAGAGAGACGGAGAGAGACAGAAACAGAAAGATAGAGAGAAAGTAACAATCTCAAAAAGAGAAGCCTAGAGGGAAACTTTCTTTGGAGGAAAATAAAATCCTGGCCTTGGGTCCCTAGGTGCTGGGTTGGGAATGGAATATAGTTTTGACCTACCTTTGAGTCAGAAAGGCTTTAGACTTATTCTAAGGTGGGGCTGAGGCATCTCCCTCTGTTACTTCTCTGATCTGGGACCTTTTAGGTTGATTCAGCATGTTTTGAGTTAAGTATCATAAGCTTAGCATCCTAAAGGAGAATATTCCTATCCTACCAACAGAACTCGACATTTTCTTTGTCCTAGTCAATCAAACTTAGTAAGGTGATGATTCCTGTGTCTGATACTGGCACAAGGAGCAGAAGTCTTAAAATGAAAATAAAACCTTTATCACAGGGGAGAGAAAGTAGGTCATATCTGAGGACTTGTAGAGACTAGACACAGTCTTGAATCTCTTGCTGTCCCTGATAGTCTGGGTGCCAAGACATCAGAATTCATTTCAGGAAATTAAGTCCCATTCTAAAATCTATTTCAATATGTCAGATCAATAGCCAATAATTGGAACGTGTTTGTTGGAACAGGGTGGGCTGTACAAATTCTCCATAGATCACAGGCTATTTCTTTTTTCTGTCCTTGCATCCAGGGATGCACTGCCTACAGATATCAATAACTCAATGATATTCAAAACAGTCATAATTATGACTAGAGTGTTGAGAACTTTTCCCAGGGCCCTAATTTTAGAAAAAGTGTAGTCAGAATGTGCAGTCCTAGAGCATCACAGAAACAGCAGAAATGAGCAAAAGCTATACAAAATAATTAGCTAAAACAAGATGCCACCAATACCTAATAAAGTTGAGCTTTAAAGTTTTCATAGTACATTATGTATATTATCTGCTTCCACACATACAATGACTCTGTGAGGTAGGTCCTGCTATTATCCTCATTTTGCTGAGAAAGAAGTGAAGTGACTTGTCCAAGGTCACAAAGTTAAGGATTTTAACTCTGGTCTTCATTACTACAAGTCTGGTTCACTGTCCATTAGCACTTTCCCATCCTCCTTCAATGAAAACAGACATTTTTATTCTTTTATGCAAGGATTGAGACTATGATTGAAACTCTCTCATTATAACCATATCATTTTTCATTCAATGTTTCTGAATTCACCTAAGTCAAGTGTTATGGAGATATTTGTGCCTAATATTTGGTAGGTTGATATAAAGAAGTCACTATAGGCTTGCAAGTGTTTTTTGGCTTTATCATTATGTTTAAAGTGAAGTTTTTAGTTCAAAGACTTATTTATTAAGAATCTACTGTATCCCAACAGCTCTGATAGCTGCAGAGGACACAAAAACTAAATGGTAGGAGCATTGGGAGGGGAACAATATGTCTTTCAATAATTAAAATTCATATGAGATGAATATAAATTATTTGAATATGAAAGGGAGTCCAGAATCTGAGAACAGGAAAAAATGTATTGTAGAAAGTGGCACGTGATTAGCCTTGAAAAGATTTAAGAATTCCAAAAGTCTTTCCAATTTAGCCTTGAACATGTCAGAACAGACACTTTTCCAGTTTGCAAGCTTTTTCTCATACAATAAAATGCATTTATAATCTGTGTAAATTGTGATCAGACTCTGATTCATTCCAATTCCCCTTTTTTTAAGCAGTTCACATGGGCCTTTGCTTTAACACTTTATATAAATATTATTATGGAAAATATTAAAACACAAATATACGAAATTTAGACTTCAAGTCTGTTCTGAATTTCATCTCTTGATCCAATACTTAAGAGTCACTGAGAACCACAAAATCGTAAACAAGTATTGACTATGTCTACCAGACAAAAGAAAAAAAGAAACCTATATCTTGTGTGCAACCTGTGTATTCTTTACATACATTATCCTTTTTGTTCCTTGCAGACTTCAAAGGTTGGTGGTTGTTATTATCTCCATTCTACAGTTAAGGAAGTATCAGAGGCTGACTTGCACAGGATCATCAGAACTTGAACTCAAGTCTTCCTGACTCCAGACACATCACTCTCAGTGATGAGAAAACTAACTATATTTCTAGGAATCAGATATATAAATATGAAATAAACAGTCTCTGGTCATATGCAACAGCGTTTAAAACTATCCAAGCATACAAATATTGGCATTACTAACCTCAAAAAATATCATGAGTGAAAAGCTTGCTAAAATTCTCCTATCACACCTTATCAAATAAGATTTTGGGTTTTTTTTAAGTTTTTGCAAGGCAGTGGGGTTAAGTGGCTTGCCCAAGGCCACACAGCTAGGTAATTATTAAGTGTCTGAGGCTGAATTTGAACTCAGGTCCTCCTGACTCCAGGGCCAGCGCTCTATCCACTGTGCCACCTAGCTGCCCCTCAATGAGATTGAATGAAGTTAATCTGATAAATGGGGAAAATATTGAGAACCAATGGAAAAACCTGATTCTCCAACAGAACCTTCTGTTTTTCTCTCTCCAGTTCACTGAGAATCCTACAACTATTCATCTTCCCAAAACAGACTGTATTTTATGGTGATATTATTGTACTTTTGCTATCGGTTTCAGATAGTTATTGGAGTATCATGTCAGGTTTTTCTCCTTTACTTCTATACTTTTCAATTAATCAGCAATCATAAGAAAAGACTAATTATCATATCATTGATTTGACCTTTTCCAGCACTTTGGTGATTCTCATAAGCTATTGCAGTACAAAATTGTTCTTCATGTAAAATCATATTTTATCTGCAGAGACTGTTCCAAAATATTTCTCTGTAGCACTTTCCTCCTGACTGTACTTTAGGTCATCATCATGTGTTCCAATAATACTACATGGACCAAACTCAAAGTCAGAGCTCCAAAATACATTATTATATTCTGTATCTTATTATGGACCTCTCTTCTCCTCTTAGGTATAACTGTATTGTTATGTATCTGGTTCTTGAAACTGCACCAATAGGAAACAGTAGAAGCCAAGGATTTCGTAATCTAAAGAGATAAATATTCCAACTTTCAAAATTTATAATCATCAAGTCATTTTACCAAGGAGTGTCTGTGGTTTCTATGGTCATTACCAATGGCTACATGATGCTCATCCTCTATAGATGCTATTAGTAAGCCCAGCACTTAGTACTTAGTACTTAGTACTTGACTTATTCCAAGAGCCTCCACAAAGATCAGAGCCGCCAAGATCATCCGGTTGCTGGTGAGCATATTTTTATGCTTTTATTCAGTCAATTTCATCTTTATTATTTATATACATAATTTTCAAGTTACCAAACAATGGGTGTGATATGTCCCCATTCTTTAACTCTGTTTTATCCAACATTCATCCCTTATGTTCTAAACAGTAGTGATTCCCAGATCTCCAATTCTTGTCATTCCAATGAATGAAAAAATCTTGACCCTACCCACCAATTTCTCAGACTAAATAACATAGAGTCTTGCAATTTTTAAAGTGAAGTAGCCTCGAGTTTCATGTAATCAAAACATTATTTTGTATGTGGGAATATTGGGACAATTGGTGACAATTCCAGACATTAGGCAGAAATTGATTATGCTTTGTCACTTCTGATGCTTTATATACCAACAAATTTGATCAGGATAAAGATATTTTGAGAAATAAAAAAAAAATGAAGGCTGAAAATAGAGGTTGGTCCTAGAGTCAGGAAGACCTGAATTCAAATCTAAACTCAAAGACTTTTTGCTATATGGCAATAAATATGGACAAATCATTTAACTACTTTCTACTTCAGCTTCCACAGTGTTGAAATAGGATTAAAATTGCACCTAGCTCCCAAAGAATCAAATTTGATTAATTGTAAAATACTTAGGAGAATACCAGGAACATAGTAAATATTCCATAATTATTAACTATTATTATTGCCATTGTTCTTATTGCTATCATTATAATTTGGGTTTATAGAGCTATAATATTTCAAACATTGCAGTACTGAAAGCACCATAGTGGTAACTGAGACCAATGTCATCTTTGTACAAAAGAAAAAGCCAAGGTCTATGGGGGTTAAAGTCATCAGTTGGCCATCACTGGCAAGGATCAGAAGAAAGATTTGAATCCATGTAGTATTAACTGCCAGACCTCAGTGACTCACTTAAGCATCTTTACTAGATCTGATTGATAAATGTGCCTTTTAAAAAAAAAAATTCAACTTTTTAAATAATAAACTTAAAATTTAAAATAAATTTAAAATTAAGATATTCATTTTGTTAGAAGGAGGAACAAAGCAGGAGGGATAAAAGAATGGCAGGAGTAAAATGTGGAAGGAGGTAGAGAAGGAATAAGGAGGATAAAAAGGAAAAAAGAAAGTAGGAAAAAAGAAACAAAGAAAAACAAAAGAAAGTAAAATAATAAGTAAGTTTGTTTTGCTTAATATATAAAACCTTGAAAGATCTTGGGGTTTATAGCCTGGATTTCTTTCTCAAGGACCATGTCTTAAACCTATACGACTCTGGTTCTCATTGCTTGATCAAAACTAGGACCCAGTCCAAACCTCACCCAAATGGCCATTGTTTGGGCCCTGGTGGCTCAGAGTGAGTGTAGACGGCAATCATTTCTGTTTTGACCTGAAATCCTAAGGATTTTCCCCTTCCAGAATGATGTTTTTGATATGGTTTTTTTGACTAGGTAAAAGAATCCATTCTTTGCATCATTTCTGACCACACCTTAAACACTCAATGGGCATTGCCTCAGTCAAATTGAGACCTGGAAAAGACAATTAAGTTTAAAAAGGCCAGATCCCCCACTGTCCTGGCCACTTCCAGTTTTTCTAAACTATATCTTGCCATTGCACCCAGAGGTCTCCTGAGGAGAGAGTAAGACTGGTGACTTTGCACAACCCTCCCTCACTTAAATTCAATTCACTTGAAAGTCATGGCATCACCTTCCTGATGTTGAGGTCCTCTTTGAGAACCAAGGACAAAAGGCCCAATATGGAATCAGAGGAGAAGTGAATAAGATTTTTTTAAAAAGTAGGGAAGATTAAGAGATAGAGAGTGGATGGAAACAAAATAAACTTTTAAGGATAAAAAGAGAAAGAAAAGAATAATGAGAAGAAAATAGGATGAATGGAAACATATGCTTAGTAATCATTCCTGTGAATGTGAATGTGATGAACTCATTCATAAAATAGAAGCAGATAGCAGAATGGATTAGAAACCAGAATCCAACAAGAAATAAACAATTTCAATTAAACCAAAAAGTCAGAAGCAATCAAGATTTCAGACAAAGTAAAAGCAAAAATAACCTATTTTGCCAAAACAAACCATAAAAAATAAGGTAATGTTAAAAATTATAGCAAGTTTATCTGATAAATACCTCATTTCTCAAATATATAAGGAATGGAATCAAATTTATAAAAATAGGGCCTATTCCTTGGTTGATAAATGGTCAAAGGAAGTGAACAATCAGACTTCAAAAGAAGAATTCAAATCTATCTATAATTATAGGAAAAATGCTCTAAATTAATATTAATTGAAGAAACATAAGTCAAAAAAATTCTGTAGTACCTCTTTATGCCTATTAGAAATGAGAAATCCTAGATGGGGTGAAGGAAAATGTTTACAATAAAAACCTGTGTGTATACAATAAAAAAGCAAACTGTTCCAAAGAATATTTTTAGGTTGTTTTTTGCAAGGCAATGAGGTTAAGTGACTTGCCCAAGGTCACATAGCTAGGTAATTATTGAGATTGGATTTGAATGCAGGTCCTCCTGACTCCAGAGCAGGTGCTATATCCACTGAGCCACCTAGCTGCCCCTGGATCAACATTTTTGAAGAACAGTTTGGAACTATGCCCAAAGGTCTATCAAACTAAATATACCCTTTGACCCAACATTGCCACAGCTAGGTCTGTACCTTCAAAGAAAACAAAGAAAAAGGAAAAGGATCTATACACACAAAAATATTTGTAGAAGTTCTGTCTTGTGGTGGCAAAGAACTGGAAACTGGAAATCAAGGGGATGCTAATCAATTGGGGAATGGTTGAACAAGTTGTGGCATATGATTGTGATGCTATACTATTGTGACATAAGAGATAGAGAAAAAAATTGTTTCAGGTAAAAAACAAACAACCCCCCCCAAACAAAGATGGGCCTATGTGAACTAATAAAATAAAAGTGAAGTGAAAAGAACCAGAAAATCATTGTGTATAGTAATAGCAATGTTGTAATTATGATAAATTGTAAGTTGGCTATTCTGATCAATATAATGATGTCTACGATAATAATAAAATTCTACTTGCCTCTAGGGAAAAAATGATGAACTCTTGAGGGCATCTTTAAAGCATAATTTCTTATTTTATTTTTTGCTTCTTTTGCATTATGGCTAATATGTCTTGCATGATTGCACATAATGATATCATTTTGCATGTCTGCTCAGTGAATGATGGAGGGTGACAGAAAATTTGGAACTCAATTAAAAATTCAAATAATTCTTTAAAAGAAGTGTGGTATATGACCATTAAGAAAAAGAAAGAAATATTATTAAACTGTAGCAAAACACCAGTTTTCCCATGCAAGTGAGTTCTCTGGTCAAAACAATAGCTTCCCCCAAAAATTTCAACACATAAGATGAAAATAATATTCTTCAGTAGTTGTACTTTTGGAAAGAGTTAAAATCACTGCTCTTAAGTCAGAATAATATGAAGAAATTTGGAGTAGTCTAGTCTCAGGTTTGAAAAAGTATGAATAATTCATGAAAAAGTTAACTTTTGACCCAGATGTATTTCAGGACCAAATAAAAAAGGTTTATTCTGTTTAGATAGAAAAGAAGAGAGCTATTAAAAAGTAATGGAAATTTAAGTAAGTATATAGAGAAGCTAGCACAATTGACTGATCGGCTGCAGTCATCAGGAGATAATAGCTGCAGAGCATCATTGGAGACAAATTAAGGACAGTTTCAAGGATGTTGCAATTGGGCTGACACTAGCCAGGAGAAAGTTAAAAAGAGAAAGTCAGAACAATTGCAAGAGTGTTGCAACCCAGCTGAATCAGGTACAAGCCAAGGACCACTGGGCTGAATCAGGAGCAATCATGTTGGGGAAGGGAAGAGTGAATGGAGGTGGGGAGGGGAATGAGCAGCAACAAGAGAAAGCAGTATGAAGGGAGAAATTAAGGACAGTTGCAAGCTGATTGTAACTGGTCTGACCCCTAAATAGATGAGCAGGGGAAAAGACCAGGATTATCTAGGGAAGCAAGGCAGGTGTAGGTGTTGAGAAGGAGGTAAAGGAGTATTTAAGGCAGTCCCATTATCTCAGTAGGTCTAAGTGTTTCAGCATCCCCTTCTTGAACGAATGGGCAACCTCTTAGACTTTCGGCAAGTTCTTTGGATGAGAATCCCCAGCCCTTTTCTTTGTAAGATAATTTATTAATCTTTGAGTTTCTTTAAGATAAGTTTGAAAGTATGAGGATAGTTGAAAGAAGGAGGTATGAGTAGTTGAGAATCCCCAGCCTTTTTCTTTGTAAGATAACTTATTAAAGAATCTTTGAGTTTCTTTAAGATAAATTTGAAAGTATGAAGATATTTGAAAGAAGGAGGTATGAGTAGTCTTTGAATAGTTTCTGGGAGATAATCTCAAACAATGGGATGGGGGTCAAAATGAATGTAAAATTAGTTCAGAAAGAAAAAGATTAAATAGGTTAATGATTTGACATAGCAGAGAGGAAACAGATTTCCTGGTCTTAGAGCATGTTAGTTTTCTTACTTGGAGAATATCACAAGTCTCTCAGTCTTAGTTTCCCCATCTATAAAATGAGAATAATATGATTTCTCTTGCTTATTTCATAGTGCCATTGTGAAGAAAATGCTTTTCACCATTATTTTTTCATGAGACAGTATAGTGGAGAGGCAGCTGACAGGAGACTACATAGACAAGAATATGAGTGTGAGACAATGGTACTGGTATGAGATAAAAAATATGGAGTGAGAACATTTTCTCGCATAAAAGAAGTTTCTGCTTCTAAAGCAAGCTAGCAGCATACTGCTTCCAGGCAAGTCATTAATCAAATAAGTGTTTCTTAAGTGCCCACATGTGTCATCCTGTACTGATCCTAGAGGCAAATTGGGAGGCATGAGAGCTCTTGAGCAAAACATGACAGAGTAAAACCTGACCTTTGGAAACCCCACCTTGGCAACTCTATGAAGTGGATAAGCTCTCCCATCTGCCTATCAGATTGATTTGACTTTAGACTATTGGAACTCATCTCCAAAGGATGCATTAATTTAATGTCCCTCCTGAGAGAAATTGGTTCAGTCAGGGTCCAAGGAAAATTGTCACATGTTCAAGTTCCTGGAGAAATTATAATGAAGCTATGATGAATATAATGAACTATGAAATTTATAAAAAATGCTCACAAGTAGACAGGATGTGTATTTCACAGCAAAAGAGGGCACCAGTTGTATCTACCATAAAAAATCAAAAGATCAGAAATTACTGGGAAGGAAGGGAGGGAGGAAGGGAGGGAGGAAGGGAAGAAGGAAGGATGGAAGGAAAGAAGGAAGAAGGTAAGGACAGAAGGAAGGAAGGAGGGAAAGAAGGGAAAGAGGGAAGAAGGAAGTGATGGAGAGTATGCTAACCTCAATTCCCTGACTCCCCCCATAACACCCATTAGAATAGAATAGCAAATATATCTGAACTGACTCTTGGAAAGGCCAGCCACTTAGAAGACAGTACCACAGAGATGTGGACCCTCAAACCCTCTACCTTAAATCACAGAAGAGACTTTCTCTAGAGCAACATTTGCACACTTCTTTTTTGTCCTCTGGCTGAGCTAATGATGGTCAAGTTAATTGTAATAGGATTATACAATTAAACATACATTAATACCCCCTCTCTCAGTGGGCCTTTTTGAATTGCATTCTGAGTAACCACATGAGCAGTTCCACCAAGACTACATGGCCCACTCTTAGAAACAACCCTACCCCCAGTTGAAAACAATGCCTTCTAGCCCTTTAAAAAAAACCTTGTCTTGCTTTTCTAAGTAGCTAATTTCTCAGCCCAGGGATAGTCGGTGGACTGACTCCCAGACCCAGGTTGGCTAATTAGAAATAGTCTAATCACCAAACTGATCATATATTCATGAATTCCAGGCTAGAGGAACTCTCAAGGACCATCTACTAAGTAGTCAAAGTGCAGCATTTTAAGCATGGAAATTATAGTCACACTGGTATTCCTTAAAACATGGAAAGTCATTCATACCTCTCACTAATGAAAATGGGAACAATTTTTATATTCTATCACTCAGAATCAAAATCTCAGTATTAGAAGGGGCTTCAGCACAATAGCTTATCCAACTCATACCTGCAAAAGAATTCCTTCTGTACCTGAAAGGGGCCCTGTCTGAAGACCTTCAGAGAAGGAGAACCTCCCTATTCCCTAGTGTAGCTGCTTCAAATTTGTGAGATTTTCAAATGTCAATAGCAAGTTTGATTTTTCTTCCTTACAGCTTTCCTTTATTGCTATTAGAACTTTCATCTAGGATCAAATAAAACAAATATAATTCCTCTATGAAAGCCCTTTAGTGACTTGAAGACACTGAACATGGCTCTGATTCTAGGATTCTAAATTCTAAAATTCTCTAGAATTCTCTAGAATTCTAAAAATTCTCATTTCTTTCTACCAATCTTTATGTAGCATGGTTACCAATCCATATGTAGTTCAGGTCACAAAATGGGAATTTTAGAAATGGGAAAATCCTTTTCTAGTTCAGGGACTCTTGACTCATGGTCTATGAATATGTTCTATGTTAATTATTTTGTATGCATGTTTGTTTATATGTCATATGTGTATACATGATTACTTCACTATGATTGAAATTCCCTTTTAAATACTATACATTTTGTTGTAGGCATGTAAAAAATGTTATCCTGAGGAATTTGAGGTTCCTCCAGACTGTCAAAGGAGTCCAAGACAGAAAAAGGGCCTTGCCTAACTCTTCCTGGTCTCTTGTTTGTACTATCTGGAGACCCAAGAATTCATCATGTTACCTCATTTAGGGTCCGAGTACAAAAGAGCAGTGTAGCACTATCAATTCCTTTATCTGGGACCTTGTACTCAAGGAGTCATGTTTAACCAGCAATTTCTAATACTGAAGCTCAAAACCAAGGTCCAGATTTCTGCCTGTGGATATCCTAGCTCAATGTTTTATTGGGACCAGTCCTTTAGAACATTCTGGCAACCCTGCCATAGATGATTGTCCTTTAACTAGAAAGCTGAAGATGCGAGAGGCACAGATGCTTGACTTTCCTATTTAGAGGTCCCTAAAATAAAGAAAAGATGTTGTAGATTTCATTTTTAATGGTATTTTGTGTGAATCTTTAAACTAAGAAATTGGGCTCCTTGAAACATGTGAAATAATGCTCTTTATAGGACAGGGTAGCTGATGCAAAGTTCTGCTGAATGGGTCTTGATACAATATAAATAATTAGATAGATGGATAGATAATTTGTACATGGTTATTTGCATGTTGTCTCCCTATAAACTCCTTCAAAGTTAGGATTGTTTCTGCCTTTCTTTGTCTCCCCTTTGCTTAGCATAGTTTCCACACATAATGGTTGCTCACTTGACTTCTTGCTATCACACATCTCAAGGATATGACAATATTTTGCTATTTCTACTGCCTTCAGAAGGAACAGTTTATTGGGGGGGGATGGTGTTTGGTTGGTCCTTGTCCGTTGTTATTGAAGAAAATCAGGATGACAGCACTATGTTAGAGACAAATTGTAATGTGTCTGACTAAGGCTCATCAGACCAACAAGAGCTCAGAATGCTCCTCCACAGACCTGACACAAATAGTCCAGGTGAACACCTGGGGTACGTCATCTAAATATATATCTCATGGTTCCCTTGAGTTGCTTCCTGTGTGCAGAATTATGACTACAGCTCCCAGTGTATCTGCACCTTCACTTACCTATGGCCACAGGACTTTGAGATAAGAATGGTAAAATGGTATGGGTAATATCTCTCAATTCATGTGTAAATTGGACTTAAGTGAGGTGGAGTTGCACAAAGTCTTTAACCTTAACTTTTTCTTCCAAACTCACCACAATCCAAAGGTAAGACAAAGTCAACAGGTGATCTCAAGTACTTAGTTCTTCAGAGACATTTGCAAACTTGGAGACACACCTGTATTTTTTCTGCCTGGTTGGCCCTACCATCATTATGGCTACAAACATACCTCTTCTTTTTAAATAATCAAGACAATTGAGAGTAAAAAACAAAATGGACCAGAAATTAAGCCATATATATATATATAGTCCTTGTACCCACTAATGGCCAAGCCTAGTTGTGCTTAGTAAAGAACACCTTGCTAGGGTTATATAGCTATGAGACAGTCACATTGGCACTGTCCAGTGATTCCCTAGTCTTCATTATTGAATGCCTTAGTTTGAGGGGATGCATTAAGTCCAACTATTTTCTAACAAACACCTTGACTTTCTTAAAATGAATATAGAGAAGGAGAATTAACAAATGTTTCAACTTACATTTCTTGAAATTTCCCCTTTGGGTCTGAATAGGTTACCCATTCTCTTTTTCATAAGTCTCTTCCTCACCCTTCTTTCTTCACCCATTAGCCCTCACCCATTACCACAGAGGAGTCAATTTTATTGCAGAATTCTAAGACTATTTGGTGGGAAAGAGGGAGCATTTTCTTCCCAAGAAACATCCTTTAATCCCCTTTGGCTTGGGGAGATAGTCTCCCTCACCCTTCCTTGGAAGTTATTCTATTAAGTTATTCTATTAAGCAATAAGCTAATTAGATGAGATTTTTTAACTTCACAAAGTTTTGTTTCTTTAACTAAAGGAATTATTTTTATTGAATTGCTGAGCCATTCTTATATGGTTGAAATTCCTGTGTATCAAAGTCTCTTGAGATCACTTAGTAACACTAATACTCAATTCAGTCCACCATAATAGCTTCCATTTCAAGAGAACTTTAATGTTTAAATATTTAAGCACAAATATGCATATATATATATATATATATATATACACATCTATTTGTTTGTATATATGCAAATACATGCACATACTTCTTTTCCAACAGCTTTTGGAAGTATAGTATGGTGAGTGGTATCCAAATTTTCAAGGTGTGGGGATTACTGTTTAGGCAAATTAGCACTGACTGCCCAGCTCAATAGACTGTGTATAGTCAAACACTTTTCCACTATATTATACTACTTTGCTCTGTAATAAAACAGTCACTGTTCTTTGTTGATAGCCAGGTCCCTCATCTGCAATATAAGGAACATAGACTAGATATTCTCTTACCTCTAAATGTGTGATCCTATGATTCAATTCCAACCTTGACATTGAGATTTACTGTCATGTTTACTACAAAAGATATTAAGGGTGAGGTCAGAAAGTGTCTAAACCTTTTATGTTGGTCAGGCCACACATAATTCTAAATAAAAAAAAAAAAGACAATTAAAAGGCTTCCACTCCCCAGATTATCAATTTTTCTGGTGAAAAATCAGCAAAGCAAATAGAGGTATGATAGAGATAGGGAGGGAATGATTATGTTAAAAACATCTTTTTTTCTGTATTGTGCTATTACTTAAAAGTATTTGACACCTACTAGCCTTGAAATATTTGTTTTAATTTTCTTCATTTTAATCAACATAATGGTTACAAAAATTTCCATGTTAAAAATGTTTTTAAAGAAAAATACTGGGCAGCTAGGTGGCACAGTGAATAAAGCACTAGCCCTGGAGTCAGGAGTGTCTGAGTTCAAATCCAGCTTCAAACAATTAATAATCACCTAGCTGTTTGGCTTTGGGCAAGCCACTTAACCCCATTGCCTTGCAAAAAACAAACAAAAAAAAACCTAAAAAAAAAACACAATGGGCTTATCCCATAATGGTGCGATGGTGCCCTCCTGTGACAAAATTGAGTATCAAAATTATTTTATTCCACCTGCCTAGTGAAATATACAAAATATGAAATTTAGCATAAATGAATCAATTAAGTAATGGAGAATTTATTACACAATCATTGTGTATAAATTTAGATTCTTCCTAAATCAATTATAAAATATCATTTGATATTTAAATTTCATTCTAGGTTCTTAATTATTTTATCTTGTGGGAATATTGGTCAAAATCTGAAATGAGTATACTAAGCCCCCAGCTATTATAATATGCTATTTTCCCATCTACTTCCATTAGCTTTCACTTCAATAATAATAAAAATGATAATGATAATAATAATATTTACATAGAAATTACTTTGTACCTGGAACTCTGCTAAGTACTTTACAATTATTTTTTCATTTGATCCTCACAATAACCTGGGAATTAGGTGCTATCATTATAGCATTTTACAGTTAAAGAAACTAAGGCAAACAGACATTAAGGCAGTTCCCAGGTTTGCACAACTGGTAAGTGTCTGAGATCAGATTTGAACTCTGTTGCAGACCCATTTGAACTCAGAGAACAGAGTTTATCCTTGAATGTCTATTAAAAATTGACAATATTTCATTATCTATGATGCCTTCATATATAATGTAATTTTTCTGTCTCTTTGCCATGGCTATTTAAACTATATTTATATGCTATTGTGTTGTCTGAGATTAAGTGTCACCACTATTTGCTTTTTATCAATGTCATTATTTTAACTCTCTGGAGAAATGTTCCAATCTTTCACTTTAACCATGTGAATCTTTATTTTTTCAAATCTTTCTTGTAGACACTATATTTTTGGGTACTGATTTCCTCAAGCACCTTCTACTGATTGGATAATAGGCTTATCTCATTTGTATTCCTGGTAGTTATTATCAATTCTACTTTTTATTTCATTTGCTATGTATATTTTCCCACTCTTTTTCCACTCTCCCAGACCTTCATTGATGGAAGTGGAGAAACAAAGAGAATAGGCTCAGTACTAGTGACCTATAATTGGAGTGATCTAATCTTCCCTACTTTGCCCAATTCAGACCCAGACTTCTGGTTCCTATTTCTTACTTTTGTTCTTTCTTTTTAATCCCTATTTTATGATCCATTCAAGTTTGGTTTGGTTTTTTAACATAATCATTCCCTCCCTATCTCTATCATACCTCTTAAACCTCATCACCCCTCTCCCTGTTCACAACTATTTTCTTGTTGAACTTAATGTGTTTCTAAAACAAACTTTCTCTGTGTGTCTTCACACAAAGAGACACCCTGTCAGGCACAGTGTGGCAAACCCAAAGTAACGTGTTGCTGAGAAGGCTGAAGCTGATGAAACATTTCACCTTGAAAGATTTACTCTCAGTAGGGCAAAATCTTATTACCTACATGACTGAATGAGCCCTTAGTGTCAACCTCGAGACTGGCACCCATATAGTTTACCTCTGGGAATGGAGGTGGCTGGGTTAGGTGACTCAAGGAGAGGCAAGGCAGCCCAGATTAAACACAGAGCAGGTCTAAATTTCCATGATGGTAAGACAGTGTGTGATTGGCAATGGGATTAGGCTCAGAAGTGACTACTACACTTTTTTTTTAAGGGTTTTGCAAGGCAATGGGATTAAGCAACTTGTCCAAGGTCACACAGCCAGGTAATTATTAAGTATCTGAGGTCAGATTTGAACTCAGGTACTCCTGACTCCAGGGCGGAGTTCTATCCACTGCGCCACCTAGCCACCCCGACTGCTACACTTTTAACCTGGGTCAGGTACAGACTTCTCCCTCTTCCTTTCCCTCTCCCTCCTCCATCTTCTATAGATTTCACTGCCCCCACCCATACTCTCTTTCTCTATTTGTACCCCCTAAAAATGTATGATATTGGAATTAAATGTTCCATGATTATTTGATAGACCTCACTTGTAAATTCAGAAAACTAGCATGTCATATGAGTAATTTGAGTATTTTTTCATGAGGTTTGCTTATTTAAATTCAATATTTCTTATTTTATATTTGTTTTTTGCAAATATTCATGCATTGCATTCATATTTTCAATTTTGTTGGCCTACACTAGATAAAATAACTTTTTTTTTTTTTAGGTTTTTGCAAGGCAAATGGGGTTAAGTGGCCTGCCCAAGGCCACACAGCTAGGTAATTATTAGGTGTCTGAGAGCAGATTTGAACCCAGTTACTCCTGACTCCAAGGCCAGTGCTTTATCCACTACTCCACCTAGCAGCCCCAGTAAAATAACTTCTAACAATTTCTTGAATATTCTCTTCATATGTTGTACATTCTTTTATTTTTTTAAATTTTGTTAAATTTTTTAAAACAATTTTTAAATTTTTTTAAATTTTGTTAAAATTTTTAATTTTCTTCTTTTCAAAAATTTGGTAATTTTTATTTGTTTTGTTAGTTCTAGGACACCTGGTTTTATTTATTAATTCATTTGGAAAGCATTTCAATTTACTTAGCCCATTTTTTCTTGTCTATAGATATATTTTTTTAAAAAATGTTGGAATTTTTCATGTCTCTTTTTTATTGATTGATCAATTTATTTATCTGATCTTCCTCTCCTTTGCTATCAAAAGTATTGAGACATAACTTTTTAAAATTTTGCTGGTTATATCTCAAAAAGTCTGATTTCTCATAATTTTCTTAAATGACATTTTTGACTTGTAATAAGTTATACTTTGACCCATATATTCTTTTTTTTTTAGGTTTTTTTGCAAGGCAAATGGGGTTAAGTGGCTTGCCCAAGGCCACACAGATAGGTAAATATTAAGTGTCTGAGACCGGATTTGAGCCCAGGTACTCCTGACTCCAGATCTGGTGCTTTATCCACTGTGCCACCTAGCCACCCTATTGAATCATATATTCATAAGATTATGTTATATAACCTCCTTTCAAATTTGAATCCTTCTTTACAATACCTCTTTTTTGTTATAAGGAAGTATTTAACATTTCTGCTCATTCTATGTCATCTATCAAAAGAGACTAAAAATAAAAATACTTCCAGTCACCTGGGTGGTAAGGTGGTAGTGGATAGAGTGCTGGGTCTGGAGTCTGGAAAAACTCATCTTCCTAAATTCAAACCCAACTTCAGACACTAACTAGATGTGTAATCCAAGTCACTTAACCCTGTATGCCTCAGTTTCCTTCTCTGAAAAATGAGTGGGAGAAGAATATAACAAATCACTCCAGTATTATTGCCAAGAAAATCCCAAAACACAGCCAGTCACAGCAGAACAAGTCTCAGTCCTACAGGGAAGCTATAAGAAGGGATTTGTAAACAGTCATACAGAGAAAGGTGTGGTTTTCAGTTGGTGACATTTCAGCTTAAATTGCTTTATTGACTTCCTGTGTTCTCTACAATAGAAGATGGGGGAGTAGAGAAGATATGAGCTGAGAAACTGGCCCTTAAATCTCACCATTTCCCCCCGCTACATTTTGGCCAAGGCTCAACCACAATGGCCACACAGATAGTTTTTTTTTTATTTAGAAAGAAATATAAGTCAATAAAACCCTTCCTCTCCCCGACACATCCCATCTCTAAAGAGGTCCTGCTATTTATCACTGGCAAATGGAATGTCCATATGTGAATGGCTCAATGATATCCTCCACCAAAGAAAAAAAAAATTTTCACTAAGATATCATTACTAGGGAACTCCAATCCAACTTTTAGGAAGAAAAATGCTACCATTTCTCTTCTCAGTTTAGCAAATCTCAGAACACACTCCTTCAAGAATCTCAGTAAGCCTCTCCTCTATTCCATAGCAAAGCAAGATTCCCTCTATCACATGCTTGACAAGTAATCATCTCGCCTTCAACAGAAGTCATCTAGTGAGGGGGAACTACCATCCCTAGAAGTAGCTCATTCCCATTTGAGACATTTCTTGTTAATAATAATGGTGGAAAATAGCATTTACATGATTTTAAAATTTTTTAAAGATTATAAAACACTTAACCAATATAAGCTCATTTTTATCTTTATCTTCATAACAACTCTGGGAGGTGAAATTACTATTGCAATTTTACAGAGAAGGAAACTGAATCAGAGGTTAAATAACTTGTATCTAGTTAATGTCTAAGCAACATGTGGCCTCTTGTCTTCCTAACTCCAAATCCAACATAGCACCATCTACTTGTCAAAACGGTAAGTTTTTCCTTTCTTCTTGTTGACATCTGGACTTATGGACTTTCCACTCATTATTTCTAGTTCTCTCCCCTAGGTCCAAACAGAGCAAGTGTAATCATTGCCAAGTCATGACATAAACCAAACTCAAAATAAATGAAATATAGAGGCAAAGGCATCTTTAATCCAGATAAAGAGGTTTGCAAACTTAGGGTCCCCATGTAGCATGAATACCTGAGTATCCACCAATAAAAATTACAGAAAGGTTTTTTACATTCAGGAAGAAAAAGGGTCAGGAAATCATATGAGGAACAAGGCCTGGTCATGAGGTTTCAGCCACCTTTGGCAATCTGAGCAAGGAAACCTACTTCATTTTGTTTTTTTTCTCCTTGATGATCCAAATAAACCCAAACCTCAATGATAGAATGAAAGGACACTTGAGTCTCTTTGGGTTACCAGGACTAGCCTAAATTAGTTTTGTTTCATTGATAAACAGAGTTTAGATTCCAGAATGGAATTCCATCCTAACTACTTGAAAGTAAAGTGCCTTAAGAGCAGGAAGGCAATGACATTCCTGGGATCCTGTATAGGAGGGAGCCTCTCTTATCAGTATAACCTTTTGACAGTAAAGGGAATATTATATTTTATATCAATAAACAAAATTAATTTTCTTGTAATCATACTTGTATGAATAACCCTTCAAACACATAAAGAATATCATCATAGTTGCCTCCTCCCCAAATCATCTCTTCTCCAGAATGAATATCCCGACTCCTTCAACTAAGCAGTAGGTATGTGTTATAGTCTCAAGAATTCTCACCATCCTGCTCATCCTCCATTCAAGTGTCCTCCAAATCATCATTGTTCTTTCTAGATTGTATTGGCCAAATCCAAACAAGCATTTTTGTTTCCTTATTATGGATGAAGAAACTGAAAGTCAAGGAAGTAAAGAGATGAAGTGACTTGGTCAGGGTTTCATTGTTAGTTTCCAAACTGGGGAAAAAACCTGTTACCTCTGAGGTTCAAATCAGATATCTTTTCAGCAATACACACACACACACACACACACACACACACACACACACAGAGAGAGAGAGAGACAAACACAATTTCCTCTTATTTCTCAGACTTAGAAGGTTAAACTAAAGAAAGGAATCTCTAATGGCAGAATTTCAGAGAGAACTTCATCATGGACACAAGGAATTAGGAAGAAGTCTTTAATGTGTATGTCATATATTTGATTTGTAAAATTTGTTTTAGATTAGACTTAGGATGTCATAGACATGTTAAAATGATATTGAGGGAAAATCTCTCTACTCCTGAATACCAAGACATTTTTAATGTTTCCTGAGGCACTGAAAGTTAAAATACTTTGCCCTAGGTCATACAGCTAGTAGGTGTGAGAAGTGGGATATCAACCCGGGCTTTCCTGACTCAATGGGCAAGGTCCTCTCTTCCATGCAATGTTATGTCTCTGTTAAGAGTTATATGGGGGTGGCTGGGTGGCGTAGTGGACAAAGCACCAGCCTTGGAGTCAGGAGAACCTGGGTTCAAATCCGGTCTCAGACACTTAATAATTACCTAACTGTGTGGCCTTGGGCAAGCCACTTAACCCCATTTGCCTTGCAAAAAAAAACCCCTAAAAACAAAGAGTTATATGATCATAATTATTTGTTCATTTCATTCTGTGTTCTATAATTACACTCCAAAGCAAAACAAACTAGAATTCAACTTAATAAGACATTTAAATAATGAAATGAAAATTGATCAAATATTTTTATAGCAATACATTTAAGGAAATTTTTGTTTGCTGACTCACTGCTGAAAGAAGGTAACAATTCACTAGAAATAAAAGCTAAGGGAATAAAAACAAGGACACTGAACCTTAGAATTGGGGCTTTGGAAGAGGTCTCACTGGCCAACTAATCTAATCTATAACAAACCCATAAATAAATAAAGGACCCAGCTAGGCAGGGCAATATCTACTGAAAGAATCACAGACCCCATTGTATGCCCATCAAAATCTGAACAACAGATCACTTAAAACTGTGAGCCAGAAATTATTGCTTGGTTAATCCTTTGAGGAAATCCTGAGTCATAACATTCCTGACATAGATCCTTTTTTGACATATGAGCATTTAAATAGAAGTCAATTAAGTTGGTCACAAACATTAATGACATTCAGGTTTGTGATGTGAAAGGTACCATTTTAACCAAGGCCATTTCCACATATGTCTGTGTCACTTTTATATCTCTCTAACTATATTTATCTTTTTATCTATTATCTTGACATAACTTTATATCTCCTTATATTTCCAAGCTGGAATAAGAAACCAAACTGGAATAAGAAACTCATCAAACATATGAGGTAACCAAGCCTACCAGAGGTAATATGATTCACCCAAAGTCACCAAGATATTAAGATCCAGAACATTCATTTGAACTCAATCTGAGCACAATTTCCATTTGCAGAAAATGTGATGGCTTATGTAATTCTTGATTCTATTGGTGTCATTCTCCATTACAGAGAGTGTTTTTCTCTCCATCAAAAGATTGAAATTAAAGCATTTCACCATAGGAGTGCTGACATCTCCATCATATTAAAACCACTTAGAAATTCTGTTTTTTCTCAGAAAATAGCAAGCTTTTATTAGGTGAGATATAAGCTTCCTTCCAACTCTAAGTATTTGAAAGAAATGATACAGTTAGAGTTAAGGATTTGGGCTTACAATGGGGAAGAAGTGATTACTAATTCTGTATCAATTATGGTTGATGACTAAGCATATCACTTAACATCCTTTAACTCACTTCCCCCCTTCTGTAAAATGGGTATAAGTATTCCCATTTTTATCTCCATATTATGGATGAGAAAACTGGGGGGGGGGGTCAAGGAGGTGAAGAGATGAAATGACTTGGCTGAAGTTTCACTGTTAGCATCCAAGCTGGAAAAAACCTGAGACACACACACACACACACCTGAGACACACACACACACACACACACACCTGAGACACACACACAATTTCCTCCCATTTCCCAGACTTAGAAAGTTAAACTAAAGAAGGGAATCTCTAAGATGAGCTCTTATCTCATGAGATTATCATAAGCAACAAATATAAGGCAACCCCTCTGAAAAAAAGGAGAATTGATATCTCTGTATTTATCTTAAATATGGTCAGTTTTGGGGAGATTAAGTGCTTAAACACTGGTATTTCCTTGGTTGGGCTACAGCTGGCTGATGAACCTCAAACCTCAAGAGTTTTAACTGATGGAGAAGTTAACAAGCTCTTGGCAGAGATTGAGTCTAATGCCAACACACAAAAGGATATCCACCCTAGAGTGGAGCCATATACCAAACTAATTGTGGTGAAAAGAAAAGTGAACTGGAGGGCAACAGGAAACAAAGATTTTGATTAGGTGGTATATATGAATTTTATGAATTCCAAAAGAGGAGAAGTTCCTGAGTGATGGAGGTAAGAAGAAGAATTTGGAAGAGAGAGACAATTCCAACTATCTTATCTCAACCAATGAACCAAAGGGATTGAGTGAAGGTATAGCTATTGCTAGAAAAGGGGGCCAGAAAAATTGTCATTAAGAGGAATCGAGATTTCAGTGACCACTAGAAAATGGAAAGAATATAAGAGGAATTGAGATTTCAGTGGTCACTAGAAAATGGAAAGAATAATAGAGGAAAAGATTTAGGATTATGAAATGTCTGTTGCCTATGGAATAGGCATTCCAAAAAGAACAGTGAAAAGTATGGGGAATGCTTGTTTGGGACTTTGGGGTAAACAGGGGAATGAGAAAGAAATCAGGTGGTAGGAATGCAGAAATGAATTTGAATCATGTCCTCCAGAGATTTTGAATCACAGGGATGTGTAAGGTATAACCACTTAGTATTTCTTTTATTTTATTAGGTTTTCTACTTTAATAACCTTTTGTATCATATCAGTATAAATGTTTATAGGTCATAGACCTGTAAAGGAAGGATGTGAGATATCAGTCAAAGAAACTCCAAATGTGGGAAATCACTCCTGCACCAGAGAATATAAACTACCCACAATCTTTGAGGTAATCTAGTCCAACCAGTTCCTCTTTCCATTGAAGCCCAGAGAGATGAACTGACTTGCTCATTATAATACCCAGGTCTGGGATTTGAACCCAGATTCTTCCACTCCAGATCCCCTACTCTAAGTATTCCTTCCCTTATGCCAAACTATTTGACTTCTAAAGAATTATCTGAGATTTGTAAAAGTTAAGCCACTTTCCCAGGGACCAGTAGCTAATGATGTTTGAGGCAGGATTTGAACCGAGATTTTCCTGACCCCAAGGCAGTCCCAGATTGTATAAACTTATTTATGTACATATACAGGTAAGGGATTTTCAGCATGTCTGTAACAAAAAAAAACAACCTTAAATGTGATGTTTGGTACATTAGTATTCTCAGTGTCTTTTACTGTCATTCTCCTTTATAGATAGTGTTTTAGTCTACACAGGATAATGATCAAGAGGGGGAAAAAGACCTCAAAGACCATCCAGGCCAACTCTTTCAGTCACAAATGAAGGAATTGAAGTCAAGGAAGGTTATGATTTCCCCAAGGTTCCACAAGTACCAGAATTAGAAGTGAAAATTTAATCTAAAATCTCTGGTTCCAGAGCCATTGGACTTCCCACTCTACAGACCTTCATTCGTATTCCAACATTTCCATAATGTCAAAATCAGCCAGCAATGCCATTAATTCTACTACAAAATGAAAGTCTTATATGAGATGGGCATAAATGTCCTAGCTTTACATTTTCAAAATGCAGGATTTAATTAGAGACAACATACCTTAGAAGACAGAGGGCTGGAAATGGGGTTGGGGAGATCAGGGTTCTAATCCTCTTTCAGACAATTCCCAACCGGATGTCCTTAAGCAAATCCCTTTAGTTCTCTGAACTTTGTAACAACAGTGAATTTCAGTCATTTGGGGGGTTAATTATGGGAGATGAAACAGAGAGAGATCAACTTCAACAAAAATGACAAATTCAAAAGCGTAGGATTGCATAGGGCTCTGGAATTCTCTGGCATTTTAGAATCTGTGTTCTTTCCTCTACATCACCCTGCTCTTTGTTCTTGTCTCCTTTTCATTTCAGGAAGATATTGTCCTTAATTTGTTATAAAGTTGAAGCTCTGGTGTGCTTCCATTTCTGGAAACTTCCAGCCACTCCATCAGAAGTACTAGCATGGGAGACTGAGAAGAAAGTTCCCACAAATACACAAAGAATTCCACACCTTCCAAGTTAAGTCCACAACTCACATTTTCCCCACTCTTCACCTGAAAGTTCTGCCCCACAAGATAGGTGAGAAATGAAAACAAAAACCAAAGCCTTCATATTCCACTCAAAACCCAAGAGCACTTGGATTGCTAACTACTTCCATTCAGACAGTGTTGGAGAAGCCTGAAACAAAACCCTCTGTTAGATACTGGGGATATAACTGCAAAAATGACCTAAGGGCCCTGGAGGAGTTTACATTCTAAATGGGAGTCTAATTTTAATAGCCTTTCTCACAGATACTAAAACTCCTGTGCTAGCTTTAGCATTGAGCAATTCTGTGAGGAGAGTTTAATTGTGTCTGTGAACGTGTTGAAAGACTGAAAAAACAGAAGGAGAAAAATAATAAAATCTATTTTGTGAGAGAAATGATTTAAAGTTTATCTTATGAGGAAACTTAAGAGAATTCTTGAACGTAATAAGATCTGGCATTTCTATTGTGCAATAGAATTTGCAAAGGGCTT
Organism: Macrotis lagotis; assembly: GCF_037893015.1. NCBI lineage: Eukaryota > Metazoa > Chordata > Mammalia > Peramelemorphia > Peramelidae > Macrotis > Macrotis lagotis. Next base: position 295,246,030 of record NC_133660.1, on the reverse strand, counting down.
TACACACATTTTCTTTTATCTTCACCACTCTTTGAGGTAGACATTATTTCATTATTATTTCCATTTCTAGATTAAAAAAACTGAAGCAGAGAGAAGTTAAACGTCTAGACTCAGGTCTTCCTGATTCCATTTTAGAGTGTCTAAGACTACTTACTAGTCCAGTTCCCCATAGTTGTTATTACTTAGAGAAATCTTTGTGGAAAAGGGGCCCACCTTCCTCATAAACCCAATTCCACCACCTAACCAGTCAGCAGATGCTTCCATTGAGTGTATAGACCTGAATACAGATGGTTTCACATCATTAGTCTTGTTTCCAGGTCAGGTCTTATAATTGCCAAAAGGGAAATAATCTCACATAGCCTGAAAACTACTTCTGTTAGGTTCTCCAGACAAAGCCTCCAAAGATCTTGAAAAGCTAGGCACCCCAACTTCTTGGAAATGACCAATATCAGATTTTTGATTGGAAATGCAATGAAAGCAAATATATCCACTTTGCTGCTGCGTTCTAAGGCTTTCCAACTCACTTGCAGATGTAATCTTCTGCATTTACTATCTTTTCTGCCCAATTCCTCCCCATTACAATGTAAACTTTTTAATCATGGGGTCATTTACTTTTCTATTGTATCCTCAGCTCTTAGCAAAGCTATTTTTTTTGCACATAGCAAGAGTTTAATTTTTCTTTGTGATAAAAACACCATGGAGGTTGTTAAGCTGGCTCCACAAACTTTTTTAAAAATAAAAAAATGCATTCTTTTAATGATTTCAATATATATATTGGGTTTTTTTTAACAATTATATATTATTGGGGCAGCTAGGTGGCATAGTGCATAAAGCACCTGCCCTGGAGTCAGGAGTACCTGGGTTCAAATCCAGCCTCAAACACTTAATAATTACATAGCTGTGTAGCCTTGGGCAAGCCACTTAACCCCATTTGCCTTGCAAAAACCTCAAAAAAACCAATATATATTATTTTGCGCTTTTAAAAAAACATTCAATGAAGCGGTCAAGAGGCTTCAGCAGACATCTGAAAGAGTCCATGACAATAAAAAATACCCATGGCCCAACGAATGACCTCAATGATTTTCAAGCTTAAATACTGTTACCATAGCTGATATTTTCCATTGCAGACTTAAGACTGGAAAGGACTTTAAGAAACCAAACAATTAATTCCTCTATCCCTTAAGAGCCAAGATTGGATTTTCAGACCCAGGTTGGATTCTCTGCTCTCTGTTTTCAGATTCAATGCTTTTTTGCACTGTTTCCAGAGGCAACTCTTACTTGTCCATCAGTGGATCATACTCATGTTTTGGTCCTATCTAATGTTTCAGGGTTTCAAAGAGCTTATCCTTTTTTCCATTATTTCTAAGTGTCTCCAACATATTTTCTGTTTCTTTCTATTACTTTCTTTCCCATTTTCCCCCTCATTCCTTAATTACAAATAGTTGAGCATATCTTAAACTGAGACTAAGGCATAAGTAAGAAAGGAAACTCAATAACTCAATTCCATGGCTTCAGGAGGAACCTGTTCCTGTTCAGATGTGTCCAACTCATGATGACCCCATTTGGGATTTTCTTGGAAAAGATACTGGAGTAGTTTACCATTTCCTTTTCCAACTCCTTAATTATAAAAATTATGGCAAACTGAAACGTGATGGTCTCATCCAGTTAAGTTTCTAAGGGAAGATTTGAATTCTATTTTCAATTCTCAGTTTAAAAAAAAAAAACGTATCCTCCTGAAAGAATTGTGATTCCCCCTGCAAGAAGTACTAATTTCTCCCTCATTTGATCTCTTAGCAATTGGATGTTTCTTATTCCATGTTCACTTGTTTTAATATTTGTATGCACCTGTCTTATCATCCCAATAGACTGGACATTGTTATAAGAAAGGGCATCTATTCTACTTTATTTTTCTTCTGTTGCCTAAAACTATCCTGCATGTTATAGAAGTAAATATTGTGGCAATGTTTACTGCACAGAGTTCTCAACCAGTCTCTTTTACTAGGCAAATACTCCCCAGATGTCTTGTGTTCTGCAAATGCATTAGGAGGTAATAGAAAGATTCCCCAGTCTAGCGTCAGGAAATTAGGGTTTGAGTCTCTGTGTGGCATTACTATCTTTAAGGCCATGGGAAAACTATTGACCATCACAATTGTTTGGAGAGTGACTGAACAAACTGCTGTTTCAATAAAAAAAAAGAATGGAATTGTGGCATAAGATACAAAAATCTCCCTGGGAAGCCTTGTATAAATTGAGTTAAAATATAGAAAGCAGAATCAGGAAAACAATCATTGCTATATTGATAATGCTACATGAAAATATCAGTAAAATTCCAGAAAACTCAGTGCATGGATGAGTCTCAACTCCAAAGGACAGACTAGAGAATCAATCAACAGAATTTTATTAAGCAGTGCCTCACTATGGGGCTACCAGTCCCCCACGCAAGAAACATACATTCCAAAGGGAGGGTAATTTGTAAGATATAATAATAGCATCAATGTATTTTAGATTTTTAGATTTATTTTGTATTAATATATTTGTTTATATATGTTTATATTAACATATTAATAAAAAACACATAGGCAAATTATCTAAAGTAATTTGATCAAAGAAATAGAGAGAGAGAGAGAGAGAGAGAGAGAGAGTGTGAGTGAGTTTGTGTCTGTGTGTATTCTGTTATAGGGATCAGGGAAGCCCAACTCCCAAGGAATTTTTGTTTGTGTTAAACTCAATTCAAATGATGAACCTCACTGAAAGAGATGGATTATAGGCAGGACTATAGGATTGGGTTTTCTGACAAATGGGATCGGATGGTACAGAGGAGAGATATAATAAATGGTTATGGCTTAAAAACAAAAGGCATCAATAACTTAATCTTTTGAATCTCATTCAGCCTCAGTTCCCTCATCTATAAAAAGGGAATAATAGTATGCCTATTATCTATCCTGCGGGTGTGTCATGAGAAGGAGATTTGCAAATATTATAGCCCTATAAAAAGAAGAGGTGTTGTTCACAGGGGACACTCCAGTGTAAATTGCTTTATTGATGTCTTATTTTCTATACAATAGGTAGCATAGGGGTGGAGAGACACACACAGAAGGGAAATTGGATCCCTAAAAGCTACCTCTGATTTTTTTTTTAACTTTTTGGCCAGGAGTTTACCATGATGGCCACAAGTAGATTCTTCATTCAAGGAAGAAAATTTAGTCAGTTGCAACCCTGCCTCTTATATGCTATAGTTTATTTTGAAGACAGCCTACTGTTCATTGAACATGGCAGCAAATACATTCATCACCTCCATGATTGTCTGGCCCAATGTTACCCCTCCATCAAAGAAAGTAGAACCTCCCCCTTGAACTATTTTTACTGAGACAATCCAGTCCTGCTCTCAGGAAGAAGATTGCTCACATTTATATAGGAAAAGGCTTTTCTTCCCATCAGGACACAGAACTTCAGAGAAGAAAGGAATCTCAGTAGCCTCTACTGCAATTCATCCCTGAACAAGAATTCTACCACATACCAGACAAGTGGTCATCCAGCCTTCAGTTAAAGTCATCTAATACGGGGAGATTTGCCACTGCTAGAAATAATCTCATAACCTTTGGTATAACTTTGATTAATAAGAAATACATCAACAAAAATAAAAAGTAGCATTTGTATATTCTTTTAAATTTTACAAAGCACATTATAAATGCCTCATTTAATTCCCCAAACAGTCATCAGCATCATTATTATTTCCATTATACAGATGAAGAAATTGAGTCTGAGAAGTTTGGTGACTTGCACAAGTTCTCACAGCTCTTAAGTACCTGAGACCAAAATGGAAATCAAGACCTTCTGTACCATTTAGCTGTCAAGAGGGGCAGATTTTTCTTCTATCAAGTAGAAGTCTAGTTCCCTGTACTTTCCATCCATTTTTGCTAATTCTCCCCTCTGAGACCAAACAGGATAAATTTGATCCCTCTTCTACAAAATAATCCTTCAAATACATGATCAATCCTATCATGTATACCCCAAAAAACTGTTTTTTCTCCAAACTGAACATCCCCAATTCCTTCAATTTACCAGTTTACATTTTGGTCTCATTTCTCACCACTCCAGTCATCCTTCAGTCATTCTCCAGATTATCAATGCCCTTCCTAAAATGTGTGGCCCAGAACTAAATATGAGCGCTATGCTATCCATGTTATAGATGAGGAAACTGAGTGTCAGAGAGATAGAGGTAAAATGACTTACCCTATACTAAATTGCTGGTGTCTGAGATGAGTCAAACCCTCAACCTCTGAGGTTCAATTGAGGTCCTTTTCACTATAGACATAAGGACATGCTGTTGAAGAAAATCCCTCTACTTCCCAGTATCAAGACAGTTTTGGAATTTTCCTAGGACACAAGTTAAAATGACTTAACTTGGGTCATACAGCTGGTAGATATCAGACAAGGGACTTGAACCCTGGTTTTTCTGGCCCAGAGGCCAAAGGGTCTCTGTTATATGCAATGCTGGCTGCTTCTCTCTTAAGGGTATCATAATTGACTTGCTCATATAATTCCTTATCTAATAACTAAACTCAATCTCAGAATTCAACCAAATGAAACACTTAAATAATAAAATTCTAATTTTGTTAATTATTTTTCATAGCTACAGATTTCAAGAAAATGTTTCCTGACTCACCAGGGAAAGAATTGTCCTTTGTTCTCAAAGAGATCTATGTCACAAAGGAGGTGATGCCATGACAGGCAAGTGAATGGGAGGCATGGATGTGCCAAAGTCACCAGCCTCACTCTCTCCTCTGGAACCATGTGGTCCAGTAGATCAGGGTAACTGGAGATGACCCTGGATGCAGTGGAAAATCTTGGTCTTTTTGAGCTAAGGTCTTTATTTCATTTTGACCAAGGCATCTGCCCATTCAGTGATTAAAGCTGGGTAAGAGAGAAATGTGGAATGGGGATAAGATTTTAAATAATCTGGGAGTGAAACAGGATCACAGAAATATTGAATCTGAGAAGTGGAAGGGTCTGAGCAGCCATTTAGTCTACTCCAATCCATAAATGAGCAAAGTCTAGGGGATGCTTTCCAGGTGCTGTAGTCATCATAAATTCACAGCTGGGCAAAGTAGAAACTGCTGAAAGAAAGGAAAAATCCCTAAAGTGTGCCCAACAATACTTAAACACCAAAGTATTTCAAACTATGTTAACAAAAAAAAATTAGCCCCAAACTATATTAGACGTAAATTCTTTCTTGGTTATTGCTCTGCAGAGATCCTTAACCATAATAGCACAGAATTAGATCCTTTGTAAGACTTCTATTTCAATCTATCCCTTTTTCTGTCTCATAAATACACACACACGCCCATCTATTGCAAGTATTATCACTCCCATCCAAAGTATATGAAAATGAAAGTGAGAAAGTTTTGGGAACCGTTGTGTATGGGAGCATTGTAAATTATCTTCACCTGTTGTCTTTGAACACCAGAGCCTTGTTCTACTAAGTGCCATGGGAGTGGGAGTGGATTAGAGACTGGAAAGGTATTTAAGTATTTTTATTCTGGTAAATAAGGGGAGCACTTGGATATATTAATGAGTACTTGTCTCCTTTGTAATCCTTGTCTTCTGCCCATCCAAGGCTCATCTGGGAAAGATTAAGTGAGTTCAGAACAGGGACTCAACAAGAAAGGGCGTACTAGTTGCTCAATGTCACAAAGCAAGTATAGGCTAGACTTGGTACACATTGGTTTTATTGTCACTCAGCCTAACATCCTTATAACACTTCACTGACACTGCACTGTTTGTTGTATTACCTTAGGCAACTTGTGATTTCCCCATGGATTACCTCCCCAATATTTCTCTCCAGCAACACAGAGTATAAACTATCATTTAAGGACAAAGGAGGACACTAGGGGCTCCTGGACCAACTCCTTTCTATGTTTCAGGAAACTAAAGTTCATGAATGTGACTTGATTTGATCAAAGTGACAGAGGAACAATTTTAATCTTGGATTCCCCTTATTTCAAAGGCAGCTTCCTTTCCATAGTTATATATGTAGTTTTTCTATCTCCTTAACTAGATTTAAAGCTGGAAAGGACCTTAGAGACCATCAAGTCAAACATCTTAATAGTATTCATTATTTCATAGGTAAGGTAAATGAAAATCAGATGTTGTTTGTCTAAAAATCACACAGGTGCAAAGGGTCAGAACTTTCATTTGAACCCAGGTTATTCATGCCCAACCTTAGCTCTTTTTTAAAATATGCAATACTGTCTAAGGAGTTGTCTGAGACACATAGAGATAAAGTTACTTGTCAAAGATCCCAGAGATACCAAACAGAGGAATTTGAACAAAGATTTATCTGAATCCAAACCCACAACTCAGCCAGCACACTTCTCTATGTACCATAGCAAATACATACATATATGTATTATATATATATATGTACATATATCTATATTACATATGTATGAAATGAGGTTTCCAATACTCATTTAGCTTAATGTCATTTACAATAAATATTATGACTTGCATTATTCTAAAATTCTTGGCATCAATCTACAATACATAAGGGGTATTTTTGTCTACCTACTAAGACTAGAATTAATGCACTTTCTCCAGAGCGACCTTATAGCTCCATGATGCTAAAAGCACAGAGTAATTCTGTTTCATCATCAAGATAATAGCAGGCTTGTATTACTTGAGAACTAAGAGTCCTTTCAATTCTAAATATTTGTAAGAAAAGATGTGGTGAGAGGCAGCCTGACACAGTACATAGAGCCCTGATTTGAGATCAGGAAAAATGGTTTTAGATTCTGTCTCAGATAATGATGGTGTTCTTTAAGCAGTTTTGCTTAAACTTCTTTCCATTTCACTTTCCTCATCTGTGAAATGTGACTCTGGCATTTATCTTGGAGGGTTGACATCACAAAGAAAAGTTAAGGCACTATATGAAGTTTAAGTATTATATAATGTCAATTATCAGTCAAGTCTTGATATCATAAAACTACAAATTGAATTCCTTTAGTTGGATAGAAACAATTACTTAAATCACTAATTATTAGAGAAATGCAAATTAAAACATCTCTGAGGTACTAACTCACACCTCTCAGACTAGCCAATATGACCAGAAAGGACAATGATCAATGTTGGAAGGGATGTGGGAAATCTGGGGCACTAATACATTGTTGGTGGAGCTGTGAATTCATCTAACCTTTCTGGAGAGCAATTGGAATGATGCCCAAAGGGCAAATTGGAATTCTGCCCAAAGGGCAATAAAAATGAGCATACCATTTGATCCAGCAATACCACTACTGAGTCTAGACCCTGAAGAGATGATGAAAAAAGGTAAAAGCATCACTTGTACAAATATGTCCATAGCAGCTCTGTTTGTGGTGGCAAAGAAATGGAAACTGAGGGAATGTCCATCAATTGGAGAATAGCTTGACAAACTGGTATATGTATGTCATGGAACTCTATTATTCTATTGGAAACCAGGAGAGATGGGAATTCAGGGAAGCCTGAGGATTTTTCATGAACTGATGCTGAGCAAGATAAGCAGAACCAGAAGAACATTGTATACCATAACAGCAACATGGGAGTGATGATCAACCTTGATGGACTTGCTCATACCAGCAGGGCAACAATCAGGCATAATTTTGGGGTATCTGTGACAGAGAATACTATCTGTATCCTGAGAAAGAATTATGGAGTTTGAACAAAGACCAAGGACTATTACCTTTAATTTTAAAAAAAAAGTCTTATTATGTAATTCTGCTATATCTTATACTATATGTTTCTTCCTTAAGGATATGATTTCTCTCTCCTCGCATTCAACTTAGATCACTGTGTACTATGGGAATGATGTAGACTATTAAACTGCCTTCTGTGGGGGGAGTGGGGGGAAGGGGAAGCAAGATTGGGGGAACATTGTAAAACTCAAAGTAAATAAAACCTTCCTAAAATTAAAAAAAAGAATATTGTTTCCCCCCAGATCTTGGCATATCTTTTAAAGAGTTTCAGAATACTTTGTAAAATGTAATTTATCCAAAATATATGGATTCCATCTCCTTGAAGGAATTCTTCATTACCCTGGTTTGATTCTGTCAAAGGGGATAAGAGAATTCAAGGGAACCTATTCAAAAACCAGAAGACAAAAAGGGAAATCATTTCCCTTCCTGATGGGAACCTTTTCCAAGCATCAGAGCTTCCTAGTTATTTCATGGAAAATTGATCTCTGTCTTTTCCTAAGGAAGCCTAGGGTTCTGCCATCCCTCTGAAAAAGAGAATTGGTACCCCTGCATTGACCTTAAAGATGGATAGAATAGGGGAGATTAATTTCTTAGTGCACTCGAGTTTCCTTGTCTGGAGACCAGCTTCCTGGTGAACTACTAACTTTAGGAACTTTATGCAATGGAGAATGAATTAAGATAATCTTGGCAGTTTGAGTCCAAAATCAACTCACAAAAGGTAACTCCCTACAGTAGAAAACCTTGGCTTTGGAACAGGAGATTGTGAGCTAAGGAAACTCAAAAGTCATTGAGCCCTCCAGAAAAGGAAAATGGGATCCAGAAAGAGGGAAGCATGCACAATAATATTAATGGACATTGGAGAAAATTGATTCCAAAAACTAGAATACACAATGACTATAACATCATATATTTATTCTCAAGGAGTACCAACAAGATTTGACTAAAATTGTCACTGATGATATATTTAAGGACACACTTTCCCTTCTGATAACCCTCAATGAATTAACTTTGTGGGAAGAGGATAATAGAATCCTTGATTTAAGGCTAGAAGAGAACTCAGAATCCATCTTCCCCAATTATTTCATTTATCAGATAAGAAATTATTTTTCTCTCTCTTAATGGAAATACAGTCCTCCATGGGGCTACCTCTTTGCATTTCTCCCTTCCAAGATGGACCAGTCTCTCATCCAATTTCCATCAGCAAACAAGGACATTACCTCAAGGGAGGACAAGGAATCCCAATGCTCACTTCACTCTCACCTTCTGAATGGGAGGGCTCAGCACTAGTGGAATAAAAATAGCCTAGGACTCCAGATCTAGGGGATTGGACTGCTGAGGCCACCTCATAGATGATTTTCATACCATGAATTACAAAGTTGACTTAATGGAGGATTTCATTCTGCTTGCCATGAGCATCAAAGATGCCCCAAAGTATCATCCAGTAAAAAACAGAGATAAAAGATATGATGGGACTTGAAGACAAAAGAAATAAATGGTCCCTACCCCTACTTTCCTGTTTTATCCCATTCTTCTCAGAGCAAGGAACTTTTTCCTAAAGTCCTCCCTGATGACTCAGTTCCCCCTTTTAGATGGCATGGGATCCAAACTACCACATTAAAAATGGAAAGACGTATAAGAAAATTAACTATATAAAGTATTGAATACCAGAGGATTTTAATTTAATTCTAGAGACAATAAGGAAACTCTGGAGTTTACTAAGCTGGGGTTTTGCATTATTGGACCTGTGCTTTTGTAAAATCATTTTGGTGTCTGAAAGGAAGATAAATTAAAGTTTTGAGACAGGCAAACATCACATTTAATTTTGAGACAGGCAAACCTACAAGTGGGTTATGACAATAGTCCAGGCTTAAAATGATAAGGGCATGTATCAAGGTGGCAGTCATATCAAAGAAGAAAAGGAGATAGTGCAAATGTGAAATTAAGAGGCCTTGGCATCACTTAAGAGTTGGGGGTTAGGTGGTAAGAGATACCAAGGAGTGAAGGAGGACACCTAGGTTGCTGGTCCAGGGAACTAGAAGAATGGTGGTACCTGCAATAATAATCAAGACATTTTGAAGGGATGAGAATCTGAAATCAAAGATAATGAATTCACTTTGGCACATGTTGACTTCAAGATAGTTTCAGGACATCAGGATATCTAGCAGATAATTAGACATAAAAGCCCAAAAGTTAGAAAAGAGGATCGTTTTAATAAGCAGATCTAAGAATCATAAGCACAGAGATGACAAATAAAACCAAGAGAAATGATGAGTTTACTGAGTGAAATGGTATAGAGAAAGACAAGAGAGCCCCGCCAGACAAGTCAGTGCATTTGGATAAAAAGGAATATTATTGAACCCTATAAAAACAGCATGAGGGAGCCAGATGAATATGAGGAGTTTGTAACAAAGGAATGATAACTATGAGATGGTTATCTACAATGACTGTAGGAGTAAAATCAAAACAATCTCAAAAGGAATTAAATGAAGCTGAACTACAAAGTCCTATCACAGTTCCAGAGCAACATACTTCCCTTTCTCGGTAGATATGTGAAGGAGTAGAGGAGCTAAATATTATCTATGCTGTCAGATAGAGGGACCGTGTCTATGGCTTTTAATGAACAGTTTTTCTTGGAGCAATGAAGGTTTCACTGGGGCAATGGAGAGGGGCGGATATCTGTAGTATATAAAATCAAAGACATCAATAAACCTATTTTTGGAACTTAACTTCTTATAGGCTCAGTCTCATCTAGAAAAGAAGGATAATAATATTTTTATGCTTTACTTCTACTAATACTTCTACTCTCTAGGGAATTTGTAAACATTATGATCTTATAAAAGTGAGAACTGCTTTTTTCATTTCCTAGCAAATGGATGCAAATTGCTTTATTGGCTTCCCTTCTAATATGCCAGTGGGATGATCAGGCAGGGAAGCTGGGAATTATAGGGATGCAAAGTGGTCTACTTCTCAGTTTGTCCCTATGTCATCTCTGATAGTCATAGGTACTTTGGTTTGTAAGTTTTAAGAATTCCCCAGCTCCAATCCATCCCTGCCACTATTTCATGGCATTTCTCTAGAATCTCTGTTCTTCAGACAACATATCAACCAATGGATTTATCTGCCAATTTCTGTCTGGTCCCAATCACGTTACCCACCCTGAAGACAAAACTTCTGGCTAAAGTATCTTTACAAGAAAAGTCAAACTTTGCCAAAAAGAATCACTCACCTTTCTACAACAAAGGATCTTTCTTCACAACAAGGCAAGTCTTGGACAGAATCTTAGTCAGAAGGGACCTCAGTGGTCATGTAGGCTAGGAAAAACAAGCTCAAATATAAAGGAACATTAAACCACTCATAAGAATTCCCATGAGCCACATATTGACTTAGAAAACCACATATTAAAACATTCCCTATGACTTATTGCATTTTATTCATTTTGTTAAATATTTCTCAATTATATTATAATGTATTTGCATTTTGGAGTGTTGAAATCATCATGCTATCTATGGGATGGGATTTTGAAACCATGTATCTTTGAACAAAATTCTCATCAATCACAAAAAAGATAAGCAAGTCATCTGGTCTTCAACTAAAGGCATCCAGTGAGGCAGAACTTGCCACCCTTCAAAGAAACCCATTTCTCTTTGGGACAATTTTGAATCTTGCATCTAATATATGCAAGTAAATATTTGATAAAGTAACCCAAGGTTTAATACTTTCTAAAATTCTTTCAAATTATAGATAAATTGTTATTGATGCATAAAAATTAAATTGGAGAAAAATTAACATAGAAGGAATTAATATAGAGGGTTTAGGAAAGGATTATTGAAGGAGGCAAGACTTTGGATGAGACTTGAAGGAAACTACAGAAAGTAGGAGTTCAAGATGAGGAGAGAAATCAATTCAGGCAGGGAGTTAGCAAATGAAATTATACAGTTAGGAAATAGTATGTGCATGGTTGGTCCATAGAATATTCAGTCTGGAGTTATGAAGACCTGATTTTAAATTTGGGGACAGATACTTAATAGCTGTGTGACTTTGGACAAGTTCCTTAATAATTTTGCCTCAGTTTCCTCATCTGTAAAATAAGTTGGAGAAGGAAATGGCAAACCATTCTAGTATCTTTTCCATGAAAAACCCAGAAGGGGTTACAAAGAGTCAAACACAACCAAAACAAGTGAACAGCAACAAATAGGAGATGGAATGTCTAGAGGAAAAGCACAGAGAGCGGTGTCACAGAATCCAAGAATACATGGAAAGGTGAAAAGTGTAAGAAGACTAGAATGTTAGAAAATTAATTAGATTTTGAATGGCTTTGAAAGAAAAACAGGATTTTTATCTTTGATCATGAAGATTATATAATGCATATTTATCTCCTCCAGCATTAAACAAAGGGATTTGCAAGACCTTTAAAAGCGTATTGTTGAATCCATGTAATAATGCACTAGGGACCAGTTATTCAAAAGCAAAACAGTTGATTTTTTCCCTTATAAGAAATGACTCAGTCACCAAACCAATCATCAGTTATTAGGGTCCAACTATGTGCAAAAAGGTCTGGTAGGCATTGAGGACATAACACACTGAGATATTCCCTGCCCTCAAAAACTTACAGTATCCTGGAGCAATACAACATGTAAACACACAAGTGTTATCTACAATAATATGAAAAGCAAGGGAATACTCAAACCAGGAAAATCAGGAAAGGTTTCCTATAGTAGGTGGCCTTTCAACTGAGAATTGAAGGAAGTGTGAGACTTTAAGAGACAGAAGTAAGGAAGACTTGGATTCTTGACCGGGAGACAGCTTTTGTACACAGGTGGAGCTCAGGAGGATTTGATTTATAGATTTAGGCATCATTCTCATAAAGATGATAATTGAACCCACGAAAGTCAATGTTCATTGAGAGAGTGTTATACATAATTATTGAGTGTTGAGAGGAAAGGGAAGAGATCCCAGAATAGTTCCTGGAAGGATACCTATAGAAGATTCATCAATATATTTGAAAAAGGGGTCATACTTCTCAAGGGAGGAAGAAAACTTTCAATTCCTTCAGATACTACTTGGGGAGCACAACAACATCATCTGCCACCCAACCACCATTGATGAGCAGATAAGCCTAAAAGTTGCAAGGACAACAGCCCTTTGAGGTCCTGCTTCTAGCCTGGCTTCCAAAGTCAGAGTCCAAGGAAGCAATCCTTGTGAAGATGCAACTCCCTCTATGGACATTTCAATCCCATTTAGTGAAAACCTGGAAAAGAGTGCTCTCCTAAGCACAGGCATTAGTATTATGAAGTGACTCAATATCAGGAATTTATAAGGTTTTATCAGTGGAAATGAGTCGAGAAGATGCGTTATCATTCGCTTTGCTGCTGTACCCTTAAGACCACATAATTGATTTGTAGCTGAAACCTCATCTTTGATCACCTCCTCTTGTCAGAATGTGAACTTCTCAAAAGAAAATTCTTTTTTGTTTTTCCATTTGTATCCTCAAGTCTTAGCACAGTGCTTTGTATATTGTCTATTGAACAATAAAATACTTTTTCCCCCTTTATTTATTCATTCATTCCTAATGGTCAAGCTTAGGTAGGAAAAAAAGTGAATCCAGAAGGAAGAAATGAAATAAGTTGGAGAAAGCACTGTTGGAATGATGAGAGCAAAGAATGGGAGTGGGAGGAATGATGGAGGATGAAAAATGGGTTCAAGGAAGAGAGCTTATGGTCTGAAGGAGTAGCTTATAAATTCAAGATCTTAAAAAGAGAGCAAATCTAAGGGATGGCAAGGAAGTGGGTTGTAATGGGTAGCTGAAGTGGAGAAATGAAAATCCCTGGACTAGGACTTGTAAAGGCAATGAATCAAGATGGGTTTTTATAAAGTAGATTTTTGTCATTCTCAGGTATGATAGGAATGTAGGACACATGATTAGAAAATATGCTAGAAATTGGTCTATGGTAAGGAAATATAGAGAATATAGTTGAATGGGAGACATTTCAACAGAGAGACAAGAGGAATAACATTAGTGACAAATGAGTTTACTGATTTCATCTCTTCACTCCAAAGACTGGAAGGAGGGACTCCACTAGGGAAGATTACCACATAGTGATGGTATCATGGTTAGGGAAAGTTTCCAATAAGATAAGAAGAACAAAAACACTTATAGAAAAGATGGAGGATGTTGCCAGATATGTTCATGTATTGCTGCCAATTTTTAAATACATTATATTTCATTTCATTTGGCTCTAACATTTCCCCTATGAAGTAGGGAAGTAGTAGTTGAGGAAACAAATCTTGGAAAGACTGATCAGGATTGTACATAAACATCAGAACACTTTTCAGTTCTCTGAACCTCTATAAAGAGAACCTTGACCAGAAGTCATCCATTCTGACTTCCTTTGGAGAGGAAGAAAAAAGAACTACCGTAATGATTGGCTGTCTGTACAGCTCTGTCTTCTCTGATTAAAGATAAGATTTTGTCTTTCTGCTGGGCTGTTCAGGCGAGAATGTCAGTAAACTCCATACAATCTCATCAATACAGTCCATTATGGCACATTGAACCAACATTCAAGTTGTCATTCATTTGATGAAAGAGCAATATAATAGGCCTACCCAGATAACTTTAGCCTTCCTCCTACAATTTCCACACATTATTGCATTTTCTGGCTGTCCTTGGGTTGGATCAATCAACCAAATGCAACTCTGTAGTCATAGTGTCCTTGATTCAATTTGAAGTACCTTTGTTTATGGGCAGTGGCGATCAATGTTTCCAAGTCTTTTCTGGTTTACAAATAACTGCTACTATTCCATAATACCACTGATTTTATGAGGGACAAAGAAGCCAAAGTTTCATTACTTAAAATACCTAACCCCCAGGCTAATTTTATCACTCTTGCATATGCAATCTTTACTCTGTCCCATTTGGATGAAGAAGGAAATGAAAACACTCATTCACACTACCTGAAAACCTTTAGCACCTTTGCTATAAATAGCCACTGATTTATCAGTTGTGTGTTGAAACTGTTTCCAAAGCAATTTATCTTTGTGGGTTGGAGAAGGTAGTTGATTTGGGAATACTTGGTGGGACACAAAATGTTTCTGGCCTATTTTCCTCATTACTGACCTCTGACAGTACCTAATTAAACCAATGTTTTAAGTGAAATAAGGGAATAAATGGAAAATAAAGCCATATAAGAAAACCAATGAAATGTTGGAAATATTCAAAAGTAAAGGAACAAAGTCAGAGCCCTAAAAAAGGCCTTGAAACATGGGACTCAGTTGTGACCAGGTGTGGGACCCTGGTTTCTAGCTAAAAGGTTAACCTCTTGAAATGGAGTGTAAAGGACACTGGATTCAGGGGAGGCTAGGTGGTGCAGTGGATAGAACTTCAGCCCTGGAGTCAGAAGTATCTGAATTCAAATCCGCCTCAGACACTTTATAATTACCTAGCTGTGTGGCCTTGGGCAAGCCACTTAACCCCATTGCCTTGCAAAAACTTAAAGAAACCCAGAACACTGGATTCTATCAAAGTTTTTGTTTCCAATCATGGTTCAATCATGACTACATGCTTTTTTGAGTAAGTCACTTAATTTCAGTTTTCTAAGCCTTGAGTTTTTCACATATAAAAAGTGGATGTGCTATTGAACATTTTTTAGTTGAATCCAAAATAAGCAATATCAATTGCAAAATCAACTAGTGCCTGAAAATGATTAGGTCCGCTCCTTCGACCCAGAGTTCTTAAATGTTTTGAACCTTCACAGAACTTCTGACAATCTGATGAAACCTAGGAACTTCTTGCAAAATGCTTTTTGTTTTGTTTTGTTTTGTTTTTGCAAGGCAATGGGATTAAGTGGCTTGCCCAAGGCCACACAGCTAGGTAATTATTAAGTGTCTGAGGCGGATTTGAAATCAGGTACTCCTGACTCCAGGGAGGGTGCTCTATCCACTGTGCCACCTAGCCACCCCCCCAGAATGGTTTTATAAGTATAGAATAAAATATATAGAATGACAAAAGAAGCTAATTTTCTTCAAATGCTTATCAAGATATACTTTAAAAAGGAAAACATAAGTTCCTGGGCCCCAGGTTACAAACCTTTTAATGCTTTTCTCTGAATGAAAAACATATTTATTAAGCAAGCACACGCTATGTGCAAAATTATCTTGCTAAGGAGTTGGGGATGGAAAATTAAGATATTTCTGCTCATAAAGAGCTCAGATTCTAATGGAAGAGCGGAATAAGGGAAAGAGACAACAAAGATAGGTTTCATTTGAAGTCAAATGGAAAAAATCTTTAGGAATAAACAGCA
The DNA here is from genome assembly GCF_037893015.1 of Macrotis lagotis. Classification (NCBI taxonomy): domain Eukaryota; kingdom Metazoa; phylum Chordata; class Mammalia; order Peramelemorphia; family Peramelidae; genus Macrotis; species Macrotis lagotis. Next base: position 295,230,003 of record NC_133660.1, on the reverse strand, counting down.
AAATAGATGGCAAAACAACTTCCTTTATATCATCTCCATTAATAAGATTATATAAGTTTCTATTGTTGAATGACTTGATATTCCTAAGGAATTTTGTAGGAAGTATAGTTTGCCTAGGCTTTTTTCTTGAAAGAACTATGGAAGCAGTTTACAAGTTGGATCTTTTGAGAGATTGTTTCCAAGGCCAAAGACTACATCAGATGGCCAAGAAGATGAGCTGGGCTCTGGAGTTTATCTAACCATCAGAGGCAAATGATTATCAGTTGATATTGTTGGTGGTGGAAAAATATAGGCTTCTTTTCCAAAGTCTGGAATAAAAGGATTCTTTATAGAATTAAAGATACTACTATTCAGAAGACCTTTGGAGTTAAGGTTCTGGGTTAAAAATGTGTGTGTGTATGTATGCATATATGTTTCTCTGTTTATGTGTGTATGTACCCACAAAAAGAAGAGATTTCAGCCAAGATGCTGAAGGACTTTCCTTCTAGGACTTCTCCATTATAATCACCATTTAAGAAATTCCCTTATTCCCTAGTCACATAATGGATCCTCAACAATAGAATGTCATAAGTGGACTTCTTATTTGTCCATAGGAAATTTTTTCCTTTCTAGGTTCCTTCTGAATGCATTTTTCACCTCTTTGTTCCTCATGCTATAGATAAGTGGATTCAACATGGGGATCACTGCTGTGTAGAACACAGATACCACCTTGTTGAGGTCCAGGGAGAAGCTTGCACTGGGCCTCACATATATAAAAAAGAGGGTCCCATACATGATGCTAACAGTAGTCAGGTGTGACGAGCAGGTGGAGAGGGCCTTGGACCTACCTTCGGCAGAATGAATCCTCAGGATGGCCATGAGGATGTAGATGTAGGAAATGAGAATTGTCAGACCACTGAAGACTCCCACGGCTCCAGCCATGATGAAAAGAATTAACTTATTAAGATGGGTGTCAGCACACGCAAGAGAGAGCAAAGGTGAGATATCACAGAAGAAATGATTGATGACATTCTGGCCACAGAAGGGCAAGTGGAAAGTTAAGATTGTGTGTGTCATAGAACTTAGAAGACCCAAAGCATAAGGTCCAACCACCAGTTGTACACAGACACTCTGAGACATGACAACAGTATAGAGTAATGGGTTGCAGATTGCTATATAGCGATCATATGCCATTGCAGCTAAAAGGAAACACTCAGTGGCCACAAAGAGTCCAAAAAACCACATCTGAGTTGAGCAGCCCAGAAAAGAGATGGTTTTCTTCTCCACAAAGAAGTCAGCCAACATCTTTGGGGCAATTGTCGAAGAAGAGCAGACATCCACAAAGGACAAGTGACTGAGAAAAAAGTACATGGGGCTGTGAAGTTGGGAGTCTATCCATATCAGGATAATCATACTCAGATTCCCAAAGACTGTGATGAGATAGAAAAATAGAAACATGAGAAAGAGGAGAACTTGTTGCTGGAGATGCTCTGTAAATCCCACGAAAAAAAATTCAGTCACCATAGTTTGATTCCTAGCTTCCATTATCTGTTATAATCTGATAAAAGAAAGAAAAGACTATTTTTATTACTTAATTTTGTAGAATATTCTACTTCCTATCTTCTAACTCTTCAAAGAGTAACTGTTAGTGCTTTCTCCTTCATGAAATTATCTTTATGAAGATTTTTTTTTCCTGTTTTTGATGGGGGGACAGAAAGAGGGAATAATGTTGATGTTCAAAAAAAGAAGAAAAGAAAAAGAGGAACAATAATGAACTATTTTTAAAGTACATGAGGAGCTATAGAGGGAAATTTGGATGGAATGCAGATAATAGCTTGGATTATGAAATAATAGTTTAGATTTTTATGACAAAGTATATGTGCTTTAAGAAAGTAGATTCAGATAGATTTTCCCAGTTTCATAATTAATCTACTTTTTTATCTTTTTGGGGTCAGATTGAAAAATTTTAAAATAGCTTAAAACAACATAGAAAAATGCTGGCAATATGCAATTTTCTTTATTTTTGTAGGTCTCATTTGAAGCCTATGTGGGAAAAACAGCCTCTGTCATTGTGTCTAGCTCATTTTCCTTATTCATTCTTATTCCAGGATACAAGCCAATTTTTGAATATGTTCAGATATTTCTTTATCAATTCTCAATATTAATGCCTCTTGGGGTGGTTAGGTGGAGCAGTGGATAGAGCACTGGCCCTGGAGTCTGGAGTACCTGAGTTCAAATCCAGCCTCAGAGACTTAATAATTATCTAGCTGTGTGGCCTTGGACAAGCTACTTAACTCCATTTACCTTGCAAAATCCTAAAAAAAACAATTAATGCCTCTCTCATTAATAAATTATTTTATTTAATAAGTTCAATTTATTTAATAATACTTCCTAAATACACCAGATGTCTCTTTCTATAATTTTATCTCACTCTCTCTCTCTTGCTGTACATGTATTATGCCTATAATATGTACATAATTAATCTATATGTGTATGTATATATGTTTCTGTGTAAATATGTATGTGAGATGCCATAATTTTCATGACTTGAGTCAAAATCTTAATTCATATAACCTATGTAAAAGGCATCAGATAATAAAGCACTGATATCAATAATTATTTATAATGAATCTGCTAGGGGAAAGATCACAGTCAAAGTCATGCTTTTGTTGACTTTTTTTTAATTTCAGAAATGGACAGCTCTTATCATTCAATTCTCATAAGATACCAATGAAATCTCTTTAGACCTCTAGATGGCCTTATGGATAGTTTAATTTTGAGTTTAAATCTAGCCTCAAATACTCAATATGTAAGTAACCTTGGATGAGTCATTTAATCTCAATCTGTATCATGTAAACCAAGTCAGCAACTTGGTGAAAGGAATACAAAAAAAATGAAGAAAATACTATGTTAAAAACCAGTTTAGGCCAAATGGAAAAAGCAACACAAAAGGCAAATAAGGAGAAGAATGCCTTAAAAAAGCAGAACTGGCCAGATGGAAAAGGAGATTTTAAAAAAGCTCTCTGAAGAAAATAGCTCCTTCAAATGCAGAAAGGAAGTTGATGACTTTTCAAGAACTCAGGAAGAAATAAAACTTTACCAACCCCCCCCCCAAAAAAAATTAGAAGAAAATGTAAAATAACTCATTGGAAAAACAACTGATCTTGAAAACAGATCCATGGGAGGTAATTTAAAAATTATTGAGCTACCTGAAAGTCATGACCAGGAAAAGAGCCCAGACTTCATTCTTCAGAAATTGTCAGAAATTGTTCTATCAATCCTTATTCTATCATCTTACCAGCTCTCTATAGCCATTGCAGTCAAATACTCTTCAGAATCATGGCTAAATCTTCAGTCTCCTCACAGACTCCTAAAGAAGAAAAGTTAAACCGTAATTGTTCATTAGGAACAATTTAGCCTCCTATAGTTACTTAATAGGAGTTTTATTCTCTGTTAGAATAGTTATTGCAAAACTCCTCCAGTCTCCAGTAGATTGAGCACCACTGAGAATCCTGATTCATTTTTTTTCTTTGTATGTCCAGGTTTTACTTCATTTAATCAATATTTATTGATCACTGATTGAATAAATCAATAACTAATGCAAGCTGTCTTAGGTCATAAAGTGATCTTAAGTATTTTTATTTTTTGTTCTTTTTATCCATCTCTTACTTAACTTTTTTATGGATATTTCAGATGAAGAGGGGACAAAAAGTAATGTTTTGTTAACTGAATTGGGAAGGGGCATAAGAGCATCTCTTTGTATTGGTGTTCTCTTTTTTTCAATTATCCATGTTACTATTTCCTTCCACTAAGGTGGCTAGAGATGTCCAGTAATGGAAATACCCTAACTTTATCCCAAATTAAGAGCAAAATCTTCCAAGAATATAAAAGGATTGGGGTGAAAATGGGCAGTGTAGGGTAGTGGAAAGGACACAGATACTATAACAAGCTGGGACTCCCAGAGTCCTATCTCCTTCTTTATTTCTTTCTTTTGAGATTCAGTTATTTTTGGATAAGTTCATCCTATTATCCCTTTCCATTTCCCCTTCTTCACTTAAACCTCAAAAAGGGGGTAGACATTTGCAGTTAATATGGACTGTATCATTAGAAAGAGAAAGACATCAACAACTCAATGCTGTAGAGTAAGGAATCGCATAAATTCCCACTGCCTCCAAAGCATCTCTCCTGTTCATATGTCTAGAATATAATTATTATAACTGAAAAGACTCCTTAGGGGGTTCTAGTCTCTCCCTCCACTTCAATGAATTGTAAACACCACTACCATAAATCTTCCTAATATACATCTTTAGTTCAGTTACTCCAATACTCAAAATTTTTCCATAATTCCCCAAGTGCCTGTAGAATAAAATTAAAAGCAGTCAGTATAGCATTCAAATCCCTACCACACAATAGTTTCTACTTACCTTTTACCCTTGATCTCACCTTATTTCCCCCCATGTATCTATGTGGCAGCCAACCTGGACTCCTTTCACCCATGATACAAGAACTAGGCTTTCCTTCTTCCACATTTATTCAATCACTTCCACATTTTTCAATCACTTTGTCTTCTACCTGTCTCTATCTGTTGACATCCTCTATCTTCAATTTTTATCAATTTAAATAGCATGCTGTCCATGAACAATTCTGATTCCCCCAAACCAAGAGAAATGACCTGGAACAATGCTCTCATCATTTCAAACTCTCAGTAAATATTTTATTGAGTAAATATTGTGGAAATCATGACTGAAAAGAGTTCTCAATCCTTCCTATTTCATAAAATAAACAATCCTCAGATATCTAATGTGCTCAGAACTGGCATAATAAAGTTCCAAAAAGATTCCTGGCTATGGAACTATGGAAAAGTCACCCAATAGCCCAGTTGTTTGGAGACAGACTGAACAAACTGTGCTAGGTGAATGAAAAAGAATAGCATAAGAACTGACAATCATCCAGGAAGCCTTATATGAACTGAGATAAGGTACAGTTATAATCAGTTAAAAGTTAGACACAATGTCTACAATAAAATACATGAAAACTCCACTGAAAGACCAAAGAACACCATGCAATATTGAATCTTGGATTTAGAGCACTGATCAATCAATCACTCAAGAAACCTTTCAGAGCTGATATTGTTCTAGATCTTGAGGCTAAAAGTCATCAAAGAAATAGAAGTAGCGATAGTCTTCAAAGAATTTGCATTCCAAGGTGGAGGATAATCTGTATGTGTAAAAGTATGAATTAAGTTAATTCAAAGTCAGTAGATAAAGGATGGCATTAACAGCTGTAGGGATCAGAAAAAGCCTTCCTATAAGATCTGAGATCAAAATAAATGATGAAATGCATTAGAGCGGAGGTACTACATATGAGAGCTATAGCATAGAGTCATCTGGCATAATGTGATGGAGAAAAGGGAAAGGGAGAATATAGAGAAATGTCTGTGCCTCTAAAAACAAAAGACATCAATAAATTGTTTTTTGAGCTTCTTTAAGCCTCAGTTCTCTTATCTGTCAAAAATAAACTAAAGACATTTCTATCACCTGTCCTATAGGGTTGTTGTAAGGAAGAGATTTGTAAATATTCTAACACTATAAAAAGAGGATATATAAAAATCAATTGGTAACATTTCAGTGTAAACTGTTTTATGGCCTTATACTATTCTATTATAGCAAATGGGGTAGAGGTGGTAGGACACAGAAAGGGGAATGGGAGCCCCCAAGACCCACACAGATTATTTTGCATTTTCAGAAGAAAGGAATTAATATGCTCATGTCTATCTGGATCAATAGTTCCAGCTTCGATAAGGAAAAAGAGCCTTCCCTCAAATGACCTTTATTAGGAAAATTGAATGCTTCTCATTGGAAGAATGCTCACATTTCTATAACAAAATACATTTCTTCTTAGCAGAGCAAATCTCTGGACACAGAATTTGAGATATGGAATCTTGGTAGATATCTACTCCAAAAATCTATACCTGAATAAGAATTTCCTCTATCTCATTCATCCTCATTTTGCAGATGAGGAAACTGAGTCAGAGAGTTTAATGAGTTGTCTAAGGTTAAATAACTCGTGCCTAAACCACATTTGAGCTCTGCACTTCTTGATATAATGTCTTCTTGTACACAATGAATAATATTGGAAATGGTTTACATGATTGCACATGTATAATATTTATTGGATTACTTACTGCCTCAGGAAAGGAGGCAAGGGAAGGGAGAGAAGAAGGGATAGAATTTGGAATTCAAAACTTAAACTTCTGTGACCCACCCCAGGCACTTTCCAACTTTCCACTATTCTACAGTATCACACACACACACACACACACACACACACACACACAAAGCCCTGTGCAAAGTCACAGTTTTTCTATGGAAAAGAATCTTCAAATATTTAACCAAAGCAATATAAATCTAATGATAGAAATCCAGAGATATGTTTTTCATAGATATAAAGGGCTAGGAAGAAACATTTTGTGCATATGTCAGAGATTGAGATTGTTCATTTGTTTTAGATTAAAACTTTAATTCCATAGAAATTGGGGATGTTTATTAGGGAAAACTACTTTATCAATGGGCAATTTTAGAACATCACCTGAGACACTGAATGCTGTCTTGACTTGTCCACTGACATATAGTCTACAGGTCTAAGAGTTGAGACTTGTTCTATCTCAAACACCAGCTATTCTTTCAGGAGTCAGATATAATTATTGTGTAAATTTCATTCCATTTTCTTCAAACTAAACTCAGGGTCAGAATAAAAGGTCAGAATTCAATCAAATACAAAATTTAAATTAGAAAATGCCAAATTCTTGCATTTTTCTAAACAGAAGTTGTAACATCACCAGATATTAGACTTATTCAGCAATTCTTCTTTCTTGTCTAGAAAACAGCAGATTCATATTACTTGAAAGTTGAGGTTCCTTCTGATTCTAAGTATTTATAAGAAATGCTATTTATAAGAAATTTAGAAGTGGCTTGAAATATCACAGAGAGTCCTGAATTGGGTCAGAAAGAATTGAAATTCTGCCCCAGACAAGTATGGTATGACCCTGAACAAGCCAATTAACCTCTTTCAGTCTCATTTTCCTCATCTGTAAAGCGAGGATAAGTATGACTGTAGCACTTAACCTTCTGGAGTTGACATCAGGAAAAAGAAAGTAAAGTGCTTAGCAGAGTTTAAACCACCACTTAAAAATCAATTATAATTTTATCAGTCAAAAGATTCTATTCCATTAGTTGGAGAGAAGCAGTTTCTTTTAAGAATATTGGATAATGGGGCGGCTAGGTGGTGCAGTAGATAAAGCACTGGCTCTGGAGTCAGGAGTACCTGGGTTCAAATCCAGTCTCAAATACTTAATAATTACCTAGCTGTGTGGCCTTGGGCAAGCCACTTAACTCCATTTACCTTACAAAAACCTAAAAAAAAAGAATATTGGATAATAGATTGACACATAATTTTTCATTTGTTTGAGTCTTTTTGTACAAAATGAATAATATTGGAAATGTTCTACATGATTACACATGTATAGCATGTATTGGATTACTTACTGTCTCAGAAAAGGAGGCAAAGGAAGAGAAAAAAGAAGGGATAGAATCTGGAATTCAAAACTTTAAAAAAATGTTTAACATATAATTGTGGAAAATAACATTATTTTTAAAGGGAATATTGGGGGATTTTTTGCCAGATTTTAGTATACATTTTTAGACTTTTAATAATAATAATAATAATAATAATAATAATAATGATTTATCTATTTATTTTTCCAATTACATGTAACAATAATTTTCAATAATTTTTGCAAGGGTTTGATTTTCACATTTTTCTCCCTCCCTCCCTTCCTTCCCTCCCCCTGAGAGAAAGCAATCTGATATAAACTATATATATATATATATATATATATATATATATATATACATATATATAGCCATGTTAAGAATAGATCCATATTAATCATGTTGCAAATGAAGAATCAAATCAAGAGAAAGAATTATAGAGAAAATAAAGATAATATATGGCATCATATAAAAGTTAAAGATAATTAGCTTTGGTCTGCATTTAACTCCATAGTTCTTACTGTGGATATGGATGTTTTTTTTTCCCATCACAAGTTTTAGCATCTATTTTAATAAACTCTCAAGTGAGTTTATCCAAAATATGTGGAACCCACCTCTCTGAAGGGTTCCTTGTTCATTACTCTCCTTTGTCTCTTTCAAAGAGATTAAGAGGAAAGGTGCCCATTCAAAACCTAGATGATAAAAAGGAAGCTTATCTCCCTTCCTGGTAGGTAGTTTCTCTAAGAATTAGAGGTTCCTACTTATTACATGGAGAAACTGGGCTCTTTTTTTTCCCTACGAAAATCTAGGGTTCTACAACTCCTCTGAAAAAAGAAAATTGGTATCCCTGAATTGATCTTAAAGATGGGGCAGCATACGGGAGATTAACTTCTTAGGCACTTGAGTTTCCTTAGTTGGAAGTCAGCTCCCTAGTGAACTCCTAATCTCAGGAGTTTTATCCAATGGAGAAGGAATTAAAATAATCTTGGCAGAGTTTGAGTCCAAAATCAAAACACAAAGGGATACTCCCTGCAGTGGAAAATGTTCGCTTAATAACATGGGATTTCAAACTACAAAGGAACTCTGAAATCATGTGAGTTTCTAAGAGAGGAAGATGAACCCCAGAAAAGAAGAATCCCCCTCGGTAATATTAACTGACATTGGAGAAAGTAGATTTCAAAAAATACCATACACAGTGATTATGACATAGTATGTAGAGTCAATATGGAGACTCATCTCACATAGAACAGGCATTGCTAAGGCTGTTCTGCCAACATCAAAAGACATATCTCTCCCTTCTGTTAACCATTGATTAACTTTTGGGTGAATTGTAGAACCATAGATTTAGAGTTAGAAGAAGACAATCCATTTTCTCCAACACTTTCAGAGCTTAAGGGACTTTAATAAATCACCTAGGTGGTCACAGAGGCAGAGTGTGATGCCAAGTAATTTGAGTTCAAAACCAGGGTTCTTGTGAGTCCACACTGTTGTCTAGTCCAAATATTAAAGAGCATTCTAATCCAAATTCCTTCTCGTGTTATTGTGATTGGCTAAGTAGGGGTTGGAGGTAAAAGATGAGGAAACAAGCATTTACTAAAGAGTGTTAAGCACTTTACAAATATTTCATCTGATCCTCACAATGACCCTGTAAGTTTGCTACTATTCTGATTCCCTTATTACAATTAGGGAAACTGAGGCAAACAGAGATTTTTTTTTTTTTTAATGACATGCCCAATATTGCACAGTTAGTAAATGTCTGACACCAGATCCAGAGTCCTTGCAACTATTCCAGGAAGGGAGTATTATTATAATTTCCATTAGTTTTTCTTATCATAGGAACATAGATTTAAAGTTAGAAAGGACCTGGGTGGTGTAGTGGATAGAGCACTGGCCCTGGAGTCAGGAGGACCTAAGGTCAAATCCAGCCTCAGACATTTAATAATGGCCTAGCTGTGTGACTTTGGACAAATCACTTAAACCCATTGCCTTAAATAAATTTTTAAAACTTAAAAAAAGAAAGGACCTTAGAAGTAATCTAATCTGGTTCCCTTCATTTTATAGATGAGAAAATTGAGGCTTAGACAGGTTAAATGACTTGCCCAGAGTCACACAACTTATAAGCATCCTGTTAGAGACTAAAATTGAACCCAGGTTTCCAAGTCCAACATGAAGGATATATGGGAGTCCATTTCAGTAACCAGCTTTCATTTCCTCCAGAACTAGAAGACACACACATCTCTTTGTGCTGATATTTTAAAAACCCTTTCTTTTATTGAACTTCATATTAGACTAAACTGACAATCCTCTTTGGAAGTCAGAAAATATTAGATTTCACAAGGCTGAAATGCATAAAAATTTGACTTGCAAAGCTTAAACAAATAGAAACTAGCTACTTCTGTTGAAGGATATAAAAGATTTCTTCAAGGCCTGTAAAGTGGTTAGGATATTGTGCATCTCCTATGTTACAACATGAAAGGCTGTCTTCAAATATGAGAGCTATCATTTCTGTCCCAGTCATTCAGATGAGGAAACTGAGATAGTTACCATTAAATGATTTGACCAAAGTTACATAGGGGAACTATTCTCTGTGTAGGAATATAACATTGGAAAATTCCTCATTGGATAGAATTCCAACCTGGGAGTCAGAAAGGCTCATCTTTGTGAGTTCAAATCAATACTCAGATACTTCCTCACTAGCTCTGTGTGTCTGGGTGTCACTTAACCTTTTCTATCTCAGTTTCCTCATCTGACAATGAGCTGGAGAAGAAAATGGCAAAGGGCTCCACAACTTTGCCAACAAACACAAAGAATCAGACACAACTAAAACCAACTAAACAACAATAGCGACGTCCTTAGGGAAAAGCTTTTTGTGTCAAAACAGAAAGTAATAATGCATTTGATGCATCAATGTTATTAAAAATAATAGTTATGGAGCCTGTGTTGTGAAGAAGACAGAGCAAATTTTGTGATTAAGTCTAAAGCTATTTGTCCAGGTGTGTTCACCTTTGTTCTTCCTCCTTGGTGTGATCCACCAGTTTCTAACAAGGATACTCTAAGGATCCAGTGAACATTAGCTTCCCTTTGTTTGGAGGAAAAACAATTATATATGTACAAATAGCAAGTAAGCAAGATTTAAAGGTAAATGATGCTAACTCAACAGCCAGGGGAGAAGAAGGGAGCATAGGGACATAAATTCTGCCTAGGTTGCTGCTCACTTCTTAAATAGGTCAGTGAGCTAGAAAAATATTCAACTGCTCATGATCATATTCAGTGTGGGGTAGCGGAATCCTTCCCTTGAAATAGATAACTGACCTCTGCATGTCTGGCCCTGGTTTCAAAGTTCCCTAATTTCCTTCTTTCTATGCAGCCTTTACCTCCCATGGCTCTTTAGTCCTCCCCTCCCTTTCAGCTGAGAAAAACCACACTTCCCTCCCATCTCCTTACCAATAAGGGTCTACATTTCTTCTAGGGGATTGGAATTTTGCACTCCCTTGTAAAATCTCCTATAGCAAATCTGATATGTGACTTTATACAGCACAGCATTAAATTGTAAATAAATTAGAAAGGACAGGTAATTGTCTTTGACTTAGAGCCACAGGAATATACTTCAATACCATAGATAGGGCAAATTAAAAAAAAATTACATCCATCAGGTTAAGAGAATGACAGACTAAATTTCTTACCAATTATAATACATGTATATGCCATATAATTCATTCATTTTCATATATCAAAAGCAAATATTCATGGCAGCAAAACCATACATAGTTAAGTGATATATGTAGCTATGGTAAAGGCATGACAATGCAAAGAAAATAATCATAACACAAACATGATGAATCACAGAATCAGAATGAATCACACAAAAAATTACCATGTACAACAAAACCTCAGGAAAACCCCACCCTTCTGCCTGCTACTTTATTTGTTACTTTATTAATCCTTCCCCCGGATTCAAGGGCGATCAATGAGTATGAACTTATATTTCTTTTTAAATTAATAGAGATAATTTGGTCTCAGACACTTAATAGTTACCTAGCTGTGTGGCCTTGGGCAAGCCACTTAACCCCATTTGCCTTGCAAAAAACCTAAACAAACAAACAAACAAATAAATAAATAGAGATAAGTGATCAGCCTCATAAATTCATCAATTAATTCTGAATCTCTATTCCAGTTTATTACCTGAACTAGAGAAGAGAACCTTCTTTCCCCCATAACCTTAACTCATTACTCCCAGTGTATCAAACCCACTTGTCTCATAGGTTTAGCATCAGTGAAACAAAACTATTTCAATACCATTGCTTTGACTTTGTAATTCAGAAAGATCACAACTGGAGTCATCTATATCCATTAACAGCAACTGTTGCCTTGTCTTCAACTCTGAAAACATAGGTGCCACATTTAGTTCCCTTAGGATATTGGTTTAACGTTCTCAATAATTTTCTTCATAACATTACTTCACATAAAAAGATAATTCATTTTTTTAAAGTAAACTTGGCCCATACATCATGCAATTTCTCTGATTGAAATTTCTTAGTCTGTTTTAGCAGTCTCTCTTCAGTCATGACAATCTTCCCAAAATGACCGTTAAGTTGCTAGTCTTCCCTTGGACTCATAACAGTTGGCAATTACATGAACACATTTTTTCTTCAGGAAAAAGTTAGGCAAAAACTTAGTTTTCTTGGGGTAGTTCAAACAGCCTCTTTTTCCCATCCCAATAACTTTTCTAAAATAAAAGTTAAACTTTAATTCTCTCGGAGATGTTATATCATTTTCAATATGCATAATTTTTGTAACGGGGGCCACCAAAGCTGATATTACATTTGTTTCTATGGTTGCCATGAGCAAAGAATTATTCATTCAGGGGCAGCTTTATAGCACAGCGGATAGAACACCGGCCCTGGAGTCAGGAGGACCTGAGTTCAAATGCAGCTTAAGACACTCAGTAATTACCTAACTGTCTGGCCTTGGGCAAGTCACTTAACCTCATTGCCTTGCATACATACATATATACATACATATATATATATATATATATATATATATATATATATATATATATATATGAACTATTCATTCAGTAGCCAAGCCAAAGGTGACAAAGCTCAACAAAGTTAACATAATGCCTCTTTTATGAGATCATCTAGAAAAAGCTCTCTACTACATGTCCCTGACTGATGTTGCCTTTTCCCAGATTTAAAAGATGAAGGATTACCCAGGGCCATTGCTAGGGACAAGCTCTGGGTCCTTCCTTTATACCTTCTTACCTCCTCCAAACATAGCATCCACTCTGGAGCTGACACCAAAGGTGTCGATACAGCCTAAGCTTTATTACATTGGTCCCAACCTTGGAAGATGGTTCTTATTTCTTTGAATTCATTAGAATGATAGCATCTTAGAGCTAAAAGAGATCTCAGAGATCATCTACTTCATCCCCTTTATCTCACAGAAAATGAAACAGTTAGCAAAAACATTTTTTACCATATGTAGAATCAGAGAATTTATTATAAAGACTTTTTTATAGTGTACAGAAGAGTCCTATCCTATTGTGACTTAGATTCAATGACCTCTGAGTTTCTTCTCCACTTTGAATTTCTGTGACTGTGTTCTCAGAGCCAGAAGGCAACTTTCATATTTATATATGGTAATGAATATGCCTAATGGTTATGAGATAATGAGTTAAAAATAATTTAATAAAAAATTTATTTGAATAAAAGAATTAGGCAAAAAGAGGATAAGGTTATTACCAAGGAGACAGGAGCAAGAATAGATATGCTTGGGAAGCTAGGTGGTACAGTGAATAGAGCACCAGCCCTGGAGTCAGGAGGACCTGAGTTCAGTCCAACCTCAGACACTTAATAATTGCCTAGTTGTGAGACACTGAGAAAATCACTTAATCCCATTGCCTTGCAAAAAAAAGAATAGGTAAATTTGTCATATTTTTGAGAGGGAAAGATATGTAATAAATACATTATGTTCTTCATCAGTATTCACACACTTCAGAGATCCAGGCTTCTAGCATGTGGGGTAAACTCCTCTGGGAGACTGTATAAAGGGCCTAGATCAGAGTCTCATGAGTTGAAGATGAAGCTGAAGAGGTTCCAAGATGCACCACTGGAGGAAAACAAATCCAGATCACAAAGTATATAGATCCATCAGAGTAGATTGTTCACCATGAGAATTTTCTGGAATTTACAAAGAGACTCAATATTTTAGGATTCCACCTTTCACCTTACAGAGCTGCAAATACCTAAAGACTGAGATATATCTCCCTTGAATCTTCTCCTCCATAGGATAATAATTAGAGGTTTTCTATACATATGCATTTATGTGTTTAAATAGCTAGATTAATATAAAAATGTAAAAAGAAAGAGAGAAGAGAGAGAGAAGTGGAAGAAGTGAGGGACAGAAGAGAGAGAAAAGATGGGGAGAAGGAAAGAAGAAGGGAGAGAAGAAAGACAAAGAGAAGAGAGAAAGAGAAAGAAGGGAGGGAGGAAGGGGGGAAGAAGGGGGGGGAGAGAGAGAGAGAGAGAGAGAGAGAGAGAGAGAGAGAGAGACTGCATGGATATAATAATCCCAGTCAACTAGTCAATGGAAGGAAAAGTCCTGAGGGTGGCAGCATTCTCACACAAAATAGCTAATCACTGATCTCTCTATTCTCTTGCCTTTCTGCCCAAGCTTTGTCACTGTCAAGTCTTTCCTTCATGGTCTTATTCTGGGTCAGTTGAGACTAGGGTCAGATCATTATGCCTATATAATGAGGCACCTGACAGATGAAAGAATGTTAACACTGGAAGAGAAATGTATGGTGGAAGGAAAGGAGCACTTGAAATTTAGGGAACCTAGATTCAAATAGGGCTCGGCTACTTATGAATTATGTGAGCCTGGGCAAGTTGCTGATCTTTTCTGAGTCTCAGTTTCCTTATTGATAAAAACGAGAAGGATGAATTAGAGTTTCTTTCATCCCTCTACATCTAAAATCCTATGGAGTTTAGCCCAACCCTCTCATGTAAAACATGTGAAGAAGTTGATCCAGGGAAAGGATCTTGCCCAAGGTCACACACAACTTGTTCACCCCAGGTGTAGGACTCTAATCTAGGTTTTTTGACTTCTGAATCTCTAACCATTAGACTACTCTATCTCTACTGTGCCAGTGTGAATATAAATGTATATTAGCAAAGAAACCAATTGACCCACCTCTAGACTTCTAGACTCTACTATACAAACCCAAATAGATATCCATCTATTCTGGACTGAGTGTAAAAGTAGTCAGATGAGAAAAAAGAAATGTGAATTCTCAGAGTAAAGAGTGGAGAAAGATTTGGCAGGAGAGAAACCTTTTGGACTTTGCTACATCTCTGGCGATGGATTTTCTGCATTCTTGCAAGAAGGCCCATTCCAGATTATATGAGCTTGAGAGAATCATTTGATTACTAGGCTTCAGTATTCTCTAATGTAGCTGTTGTCCCTTCCTCTTGAAGAAGTACAGAATGACAACACTATTTTGGGGTCAAAGTACAATATATCTGACTGTGGCTGATCAGATCAATATGAGCCCAGAAGACTCTACCAGATGTCAGACACAAATAGTCTATACAAACATTTGGAGTAGAGGTATCTTTAAATTTGCACATCTTATGTTTCTTTTGAGCTACTACAATTCTGTTTTGCTCATAGAATATAGAAACTTCTTTGAAACAGACACCATGCTGTGCCAGTGTCTCCCATGTTGCACAATCAAGTTCAAAGTTATTAAGAGAGACCTTGACAGTGTCCTTGCATCGCTCTTTCTGACCTCCTTGTATGAGTTCTCCACAAAATAGTCTTTTATATAAAGGCAAAAATTCATTTGGCATTCAAACAACATGACCAGTCCATTGGAATTGCACTCTCTGCACTAGAGTTTGAATGCTTGGTAGTTCAGCTCATAGAAGGACATCAGTTCACTCTAAGTACGGTATCTTGCCAAGTGCTCTTCAGAATCTTCCCAAGACAAGTCAAATGGAAATCATCACTGTCATGCAACGAAAAGGTCAGAACAACAATTCTATTGACAGCTTTGGTTGGTAATCCAATACTTCTCTTCCTCTCTCTCCTTCAGAGCCTCCCAAACACTGAGTTAGCTCTGGAAATGCATGTGTCAACCTCATCATTTATGAGGAAAAACCTAAAAAAAGTATTCTGCCATGGTAAGTGTACCTATCCACAGAATTCAAAATTTCTCCATTTTTCCATCTCTCCGTTTTTGTAGCTGATATTGTTACCAATATCATAACATGTGGGTGATGTGCTGTTGCTCATGGAAAAGCTCCCTTAGTGTTAATTGATTGCCAGCTATATAGTCAATGGTTTCAGCATTTGTTGATGATGTTCATCATATTTCTCCAGGATCCTGTTCTTATCACTTATCATTGTGGCTCTATCAGCACTGACTAGTTGAGATGTTCCATGGGTCTTTGGACCATACATAGCCTTTAGGATATCATAAAAGCATTTTGGATTATTACTTTCAGCATGAAAGTGAATTTCATCTGCCTTCTTAGTGAACCAAGAATCATGCATCTTTTTAAGCTTTGTTTGCACTTTATTTTTGATGGAGTTAAATATTTCCTTCTTAGAGGAAAAACAAACCATCCTTCTGATAAATCCTATGGAGTTCTCACTTTTCATTTGTCAGTCTCTGGATTTCCCCATCATTTTCATCCAACTAGTCTTGATGCTTTTACTGTTCTGGCCCAGATGAGTAAATGCAGTGCTGTACACCAAATCTCTGAAAATTGCTCCCTCCTCTTCTGCTCCACTGTTGCCTACAGTGTGTTGACTCAGTCAATATTCCCTCTAAGGTAACTACAAACTGTCCATTCTCAGAGAAAGTGTTAGTCATCTTGCCTTTGGGCTGACACTTTTGTTGAATATAAATGGTTAGTTCAGGGAGGATGTCTATGATCGATCCAGCACTCTGCACCACAAACATTGCCATCATCATTCACACACTCTACCTTATGGTCTATTAAACGCCAATTTTTCTACAAGGATTTATCCATGGAGTTTTATTGGGCTTAGGTAAATGGAAGACAATGTTTGTGAGGAGAAGGCAATGAGATGCACAAGTCTTCAGTAGTAAGTTGTCATTGCTATCATTGTTTTTAACTTTATCTCTCCCAAGGACTTCCTGCTATGCCTGGTAGTCTGAGCCTACTCTGGCATGATAGTCACCCAGAATAATGTTTGTCCTCTTCTGGCACATTGATGGTGAGACTCTTTAGGTCTTCATAATTTTTTTCTTTGACTTACTCGGTATTCATCATGGAGGGATCATATGTTCTGATGATGATGATAGAATAGCACTTTCCCACCAGATGCCCTAGTATCCATCTGATGCTGTTACAGCTTTAGATCTAAAATCATATGAACCTTGAATGCCTCCTTGTAGCAATAGAATGATTATTGTTACAATTTCAAAATACATCATTTTACTCCTGTGTTCTCATTGGTCAAAATAGAAATGAGAACACAGGATCATAGATTTAAAGCTGGCAGAAATTTTAGAATTTATCTAGTCTAGCCCTCTTATTTTACTGATGAGGAAACTGATACCCAAAGACGTTAAGTTATTTGTCCCAGGTCACATAGGTAGACAATAACAGAGATAGAATTCAAATATAGTGTGTTTTATAATTAAACCTGGAAAGATCCTTAGAATATAGTAAATTTTAACTTAAAGAAGTCTTAGGGACAAGATCACAGAGACATCTATCCATGCAATCTTTGAGTTGTAATCATACATTTAGACAATCTATGGACAAACCATTGATATGGGCATGTACAGATCTTACACTTAATTCATATTTGTTGAGTTGAGTTGACTTTGAGATCAGAAGGACACTGAACATAACTAGTAACAGAATAGAAATTCAAACCTCAATTGAGTTCCTCTTGAGTCATTTGCCTCTATTCCACCTGCCCTATAATCCCTCCCCCCCAAAATACTTCTTTTATCTGGTATGTGTATGTGTCAAAAGAACCACAATCCTTTTAATATCGTCTTTTTTTTAGGTTTTTGCAAGGCAAATGGGGCTAAGTGATTTTCCCAAGGCCAAACAGCTAGGTAATTATTAAATGCCCGAGTTCGGATTTGAACTCAGATATGCCTGACTCCAGGGCCGGTGCTCTATCCACTGCGCCACCTAGCCATCCCTTAATATCATCTTAATGAAAATCAAATGATTAGCAAAAATAATGCACATCTATATAGTATTATCATTTGTAAAATTCTCTCATAGATTTGGATGCATGCATGTGTATGTATACATGTGTATATCTTTATTATATCTTAACAAACTTTATGAGGCAGTAATTTATTGCCATTTTTGTAGATGCTTAGTTAGAACGTACAAATTCCTGACTCCCTCTAATACACCCACACAGATAAACACAATCACACAACACTTTCCCCAAAGCTCATTGGAAAATATTTTCAGTTTTCAGAGGCTCTGTCCTCTTTCCAAGGAATATGGTCCATTATCTGAATTCTACCCAAAGTCCATTACTTATTAGTGCCACAAGATGGCAGACAAGACCACCTTTAAGAAGCCCAGAGACAAAACAAATTTCACAAAACTGACTGAAATCTTTCAATAATTTCATTCCTGAGATCACACTGGAGATTTGTGAGGTATTTATGAGGCACAGAGGTCCCTGATTTAATCTGGAGAAATGCTCTAGGCCTAGGGTCAGGAAGAGTCATCTTCATGAGTTCAAATGTGACTCCGTAAATCATTTAATCCTGTTTGCCTCAATTTCTTCATCGTAAAATGACCTGGAGAAGGAAATGTCAAACTACTCTAGTGTCTCCTCAAAGAAAACCCAAGATGGAATCACAAAGAATCAGAAATGACTGAAAAGCTACTGAACAATGCCATTTAGGGATCCAGAAATACAGGATACTATTGCATATAGGCAATAGAATAAACAAGTTACCTACTCTGTAAGATTTCAGCAAGCCCTGAGCCCTGACAAGTCTTACCCATCGACTATAATCTAATCTAATCTAATCTAATTGAGTAATAATCTAATTCTTAAGATAAGATATGGCCTTATTTTTTTGTTCTGGCTTGTTGCTGAGTTTTATTTTCCTATCACAAAAAGAATTTTTGCTGAAATGCTTTTGGACATAATTTCTTCAGCATATAGGCCTGGTAGATATTACTGGATCAAAAGGAAAATATAGTTTAGAAACTGGGGTATAGTAACTATATTTGCTTTTTTCCCCAAATAACCAAAAAATTTCACAGATTCAATAAAAAATGTATCATTGTGCCTATTTTTTCCCTCAGTTCCTGCAATATTTGTCATTTTTGACTTTTGTCAAATTTCCTAACCTGAATCTGAGGTAGAACCTTAGAATTGCTTTAATTTGCATTTCTCTAATCAATGATTTGGATCATTTTTTATATGCCTATAGACAGTTTGGATATCTTCCTCTGAAAACTGCCAGTTCATATCCCTTGACTATTTATTTATTGGGAATTGGTTGAAAAATTATAGCATATTAACAAAATTAAATACTATATTATAAGGAATTATGAAAGAGTCTCAGAATAATCCAAAAAGATTTGCACAAATTGATGTAGAAGGAAGGAAATAAATTATTCTACAACAACATTATGAAAATAAACCATTTTGAAAGGCTGAAAAATGTTCATCATTTCAGTGATTCACCAAGATTCCAGAGGACAAATAATGGAAGCTAAAATCCCCTCTTTACACAAAGATGATGGATTAAATATGCAAGATGAAGCACACCATTTTGGATGTGGCTAATATGGGAATTTGTTTTACTTGACTATGAATATATACTATAAGGATTTTCTAGTTCTTTTGGAGGATATGGGTGAAGAGATGCAAGGGTGAAAAGTGAAAAAGCTCAATAATTGAAAAGGGTTTTAAAAGGATAAAAAAAATCTACTCAGAGGTGGGGTGGGAAACATGAAGCTGTTTTTTTTCTCCTGAGAGTAGTTTTTGATATCTAGAAGAGAGATTTCAAGGATACTTGTGAACCAAGAAGATGAAGGAAGAGCTAGAATAGAGACTATGCCATTTTCATACATATATATATATATACATATATATATGGGTATTTTTAATGGGAATGAATCTGAGTTCTAATCAGAAGTTTTGCTTTCTGCATAGAGAAGTCCCATCTCTGGAGCCCTGGTCTTTCATCACCAGCTATCTACTGGACATCTCAATGTGGATGGCTCATAAACATCTCATACTCAAAATCTCCTAAACAAAACCCAATATCTTTCTCTCAAAAGCCACTTTATCTCTTAACAGCCCTAGTTTGTCCCAGAAAATCACTGTCCCTTAAAGTCTCCAGGTACATGACTCCAGGTAGGAGTCATCCTCAATTCTTCATTCAACTCTACTACCTTGTCCGATTAATTACCACAGCCTACACTTGTTCTACCTCCACCAAGTCTTTCACATCTATTTGCTTTTTTTCTCCTAGCATCACAGCCAGCCCAGTTAGCTCAGTCACAATCCTGGCTCAAGCCCTCATCACTTTTTGCCTAGATTATCGCAATAGTTTCCTAATTAGTTTCCAGTATTTGCCTTCCCCAATCTTACCTTACAAATCTGTCAGAGAAAATTTGCCTAACCATGTCTCTACTCAACTCGGAAAGTTCAGTGACTGCCTCTGGGGTAAAGTATAAATTCCTCTAGAATTTAAAACCTTCCTAGATCTGGTTCCAACCTAACAATGCAGAGAGTGCTGGACCTGAATCTAGAAGACCTGAGTTCAAATCTGCCTCATACACTTAAAAGGTGTGTGATCCTGGGCAATACATTTAACAAATCACTTAATCCTATTTGCCTCACTTTCCTCATCTGTAAAAAAAATGAGTTAGAAAAGAAAATGGCAAACCACTTCAATATCTGTTCCAAGAAAATCCCAAATGGCATCCCAAAGACTTAGACATAACTGAAATGACTGAACAATTTTACTTACTTTATCTGTAAAAATAGAGATAATAAAGGACCCACTTCCTAAAGTTACTGCATCAAAAAAGATATTTTTAAAGTTATTTGCTCACCTTAAAGTGCAATATAAATGATATTTTTATTCTTCTTGTTACTATGATTCATTTACTCTACAATCAATCAAGCATTTATTAAACTCTTACAGTATACACCATGCTAAGCATTGGCGGTGCAAAGAAAGGTAAAAATATTAGCCCCAAACTCAAGAATCTCAGTTGGGAATGAAGGAGAAAAACCAGAAAATAACTCCTCAACATTATTGAGGTAAATGGAACATTATTGCTGAGAAAAGAAACCAACAGGGATAGATGTGGGGGTTGGGAGGGGTGACAGAGAAAGCATTCTGCAGAGAGTGGGATTTGAGCTGAATTTTCAAAAAAGCCAGGAGAGCTAGGAATCAGGGCAGATGAAGAGCATTCTTGCTCCCATGGGGGACAGTCAGGGAAAATACAGATAGAATGCTATGTGTGAGGAATAGAAAATAGCTAATGTGGCTAGATCATAACGTATGTGAAGGGAAGTCAGGTAGTAGGAAACCTGGAAAAGAAGAGACCAGTTGGTAAAAAGCCAAAGGATTTACAGTTGATCTTGGATGTAACAGGGAATCATGGATTTATTGGGATGGGGAGTGGGCATGGGCAGACTAGCATTTGAGGAAAATCACTGTAGAAACTGATGGTGGATTGGAGAGGGAGGAGACTTAAGGCAAGGAGATTCTACATCCTCCATTTCTTTGCATATGCTCTTCCCCTTGTTTGGAATTCTCATCTACTCTTCAGTCCCTAATTTGCTTCAACATTCCCCTCAAGTACAACCTCCAATTATTTTCCCACTGTTAGTTATTATCAAGTTTTTTCCCGTTGCTTCTCTTTCCCCATGTTTTTTTTATTTAATATATATTTTTAATTTATTTATGTACTATACATTGTCCTTCCCATCCTCCAGTGGAATGTGAGCTGATTGAGGACATTTTCTATTTAGATTCTTGGTGTGTTATTCAGGGACTGGGGTATATGCTTAATGAAGACCTGTTTAATCCCAGACCCAGGCCTCCTTCCTAGGCTTACACAAAGAAATTCAGTCTTGAAGTTATATGCAGAAAAGGTTATAGTCTCTCTTTAACTCACTAGGACTGCACAAGAGTTTATTCCAGAAAAATATATAAAAATTGCTAAGATATAGCCTTTCCATCAGCATGTGCAAAATGGTCCCCAATGCCTATATCACAGTTAAGGTAATGACTATAGATTGAGTATAAAACAACTTTTATTTTGTTCTGAAGAAAATGCAAAAGGCAAACAGACACAGGAAGTCAGAAATGTTAACTACTCTATCAAACCATGGAAGGAAGGAAGGAAGGAAGGAAGGAAGGAAGGAAGGAAGGAAGGAAGGAAGGAAGGAAGGAAGGAAGGAAGGAAGGGAGGGAGGGAGGGAGGGAGGGAGGAAGGAAGGAAGGAAGGAAGGAAGGAAGGAAGGAAGGAAGGAAGGAAGGAAGGAAGGAAGGAAGGGAGGGAGGGAGGGAAGTAGGGAAGGAGGGAGGAAAAGAGGGAAGGAAAGGAGGAAGGAAGGAAGGAAGGAAGGAAGGAAGGAAGGAAGGAAGGAAGGAAGGAAGGAAGGGAGGGAGGGAGGGAGGGAGGGAGGGAGGGAGGAAGGAAGGAAGGAAGGGAGGGAGGGAGGGGAGGGAGGGGAGGGAGGGAGGGAGGGAAGTAGGGAAGGAGGGAGGAAAAGAGGGAAGGAAAGGAGGAAGGAAGGAAGGAAGGAAGGAAGGAAGGAAGGAAGGAAAGAAAGAAAGAAGGGAGGGAGGAAAGAAAGAAAGAAGGGAGGGAGGAAGGGAGGGAAAAGAAATCCTCATATTTAAAGGAGTCAAAGGATCACCTAAACATATAGAATCACACAATCATTGTATTTGAGAGTTGGAAGGAAACTCATTCAAGACCACTGAAAAGGAGGAGTCATCCTTTCTTAAAGCACTCTACTACACTTTAGGAAGTTTAATTGTTAGGGAGTTTTTATTGATAGCAAAGCCAAGTTTGCTTCTTTGTAACATCTACTGGTTGGTTATCACTCCATCACTCCAGAACAATTCAGATCCCTCTTTCACACAGTAGCCTTTAATTATTAAAATACAAAGATAATGACCTCCCCAAATTTCGACTTCGCTAGACTAAAGATGACTAACTTCAACAACAGAAATTTATTGACATAGGCTCAAGTCAACTATCCCGTTTGCCCTCTTCTGGATTCTTCCAAGTTTCTCAAAGTACTTTTTAAATCCTAAAGCCAAGAATGGAGCTCAGCATTCCAGATGAGTTTGACAAGATCAAAGTTCAATGACATGATTGACATCCTGTCCCTGAAATCTTAACCTTTCCTCCCTTAATGCAACCCAAATGCACATTAATGAGGTTTTTTGTACTATGATGTCATACAACTGACTCCAACTGAGCATGTCTTTCATTAAAACACCAAAATATTTTCTTTTTCAGAATAAACTCTGTCTAACCATTCGCCTACCTGATTTTTTTTTTTGGTGTCAAAAAGTAAGACTATAACTTATCCATACTGAATTTCATCTTCTTAGATTCAAATCTATCAGGAAGCACATGCAGAGTCTACAAATTCTCTTGGAAAACAATCAGATTTTCCTTCTTCTGAATAAGAAATACTTTTCCAGGCATTTCCAAACCATGCTGCCTATTTCTGATCAACCTTTCCTCATCCTCCTCCTCCCATCAACACTTTGACTCTGCTCCTGAGACCCTGGTCTTTCATGAATTACTTCTTAAGCTTCTTTTTCAGAAATCAGATCTCCAAACCACTTCCCAGACCATTATTTCTCCAGCCATGTCTGTTTTACATTGTCTTCTTCTATGACAATATAAGGTTCTTGAGGGTAAAGACTATCTCATTTGCATTTGCATTTGTATTTTCAGCTCTTAGAAAATAAGTGCTTGATTTTTTTCATTTATTTCTTCATTCATCTGAACTATACAAAACACTCATTTTTAAAGTAAGTGGGAATGATGTCAAAGGTTCTCTAATATTTGCTTTTTCTTAGTTTAGGCCTGATATTGGAATGACATGAGGCATCACATGGCACTGAATAATTACCAGAAGTTTTACTTTTACTAAAAAAGATGGAATATTCAATGAGGATGATCTTTTTGCTACCTTTTGTGGAAAATCACTCCCCAAGGATCAAGGAATGAGGATGGATCTGGCCTTTCTCAAGTTGTAGATGAGGGAAAAGGAGATATATCAAGAAAACAGTGGTTCAATTATAAAACATTCCTTAGTAACAAAGTCCTAAACATATTCTATAGACTTTCAAACATTTAAATGCTTTTCTTTTACTTGACAGTCCTCCTAACATGAGCAAAGAAGACAAAAGAGAACAAAATTATAATCTCTCCTTTAACTCAAGAATTCCCCATGATGAGGGAGAGAGAGAGAGAGAGAGAGAGAGAGAGAGAGAGAGAGAGAGAGAGAGAGAGAGAGAGAAAGAAAGAAATGGAGAAAGAAAAAGGTGGCGGAAAACAAAAACCAGAATTAATAAACCTTTCTTCTGTTCTTTAGAAAGACCAAGTCTTAAGTTTCTACAATTTAATCCATGTGGTGAGTGATACATTGTATTTTGCATTTCACAATGCAGTTCTAATGTAAAATGTGAGGATGAGCTGGAGCTGAACCAGAAACATCAGAACCACAACAGAGTTTTAACATCTTTAGCAGGATCCACAATTTCTTCTTTTGCTATGAGATGCCAACATAAGCAGGAATAGCTGTAGGGACATCAAGGTTATGACACAGATACTTCTAGTATAGTCAACAAATTTTAATCATGCACCACCTGCAGGTGATGTGATTTTGAGAGAGGTCCAAAGAGATACAAGGTGGGGAATGTGGGTTCTTCAAAATATGAAGAGTCTCCAAGAAGTCTCTAGGTCTTCCTAGATCTTGCTGACTCTGGATTGTGCATTGAATTATTTCCATTTTTCTCACCCACTATATTCTACTAAACTTGCTAAACTAAATCTAGATTTTCCAAGCATTGATTCATTACCCATTGTTCCTCATGTGAACCAACATCTGATCTAGGGCATCTGACACTATGCCCTTGTCTGACTGGGTCACCCATATGTCATCAATGCAGTGATGTACACCAATGCTCTAAGAAAGGAAAGCCTCTTTCAGTTCTCTGCCCCCCATAATGTAGTCATTTGAGATAGAGTCCATTTAACACTGGAGTAGAACAACGATGCTATACTGGACTTCTTCCTAATGGAAAGGAAATTTATTCTAACTAGTTTCAACCACAAGAACAAAGAAAAGAAACATTGAAAAAAATTGATAAATCCTTATCACAGATCTGGGCTTGAACTACCCAGTCTACAACATTGATAAAGTCAGGACTAGCTCTAATGATGAACATACCTATGTTCAGTTTCTTGTAGTACAGCAGTTGAATTCAAATGGAAATGGATCCCTGTAGACAATATATTAAACTAGAAAACAATTAATATTATCTATTGATGTATTGTAATTTTTATTTTTTCTGTTGAACAATTAAATTCTAAATTACATTTTACAAATTTTGCTGGCCATGGGCTCTGAGTTTATTTGCCTTCCTCACAGGTGAGATAGGGTTATGGTAAGGGGAACTGGTTTAGCACAGTATTCTAACTTTCATCCTTGCGACATTAAAGGAGATATATTTTTCACCACCCTGGGGATATGATATTTCATTATACCAGCTACATGGTATGGTTTGGGTAATTAAGGATTGTTGTTCAAAGGGCTCTCATCATGCTGATCCCATAATATATCTTCCCTCGGTGGTGTACCCTCCATAACATCCTTTGATTGATCCAATTGGCATAGGGGCTTTAGAGCAAAGGTGTCAAACATGCAGTCCTCATTTATTTTTTCTTTTTCTTTTTCTTTTTTTTTGCAGTCCTCATTTAGATTGCTACCAAGACTCCCAAGTTTGGCCAAAACTAGATTAAAATATAATAGGGAAGCATTAAATAAGTTAAGCAAAATTACAATAGAACAAAGATAATATTACTAAGTGGTTTTCTAATTCAATATGCTACTCATAGGAATCCTTGTGTAGGATTCAGTGGTTCCCATTTCTATTTGAGTTTGACACAATTGCATTAGTGTGTATCTCAGAAGTGATCTCCACTGTTCTCTCCTAGAGAGATTATTATTGACCACTACCCTTCTAGCAAAGCAGCTGACTCAATGACTCCTCTCTTCCCCAAGTCCAGAGTGACTATTTCAACTGATATTATATTTGTTCAAGCACAGCTGACCCAGACATCTGCTCAGTTTTCACCAGGTGATCAGTCCACAGAAGTCTGAAGATATTTGAGTAAGGCCCTACCTAAAAGACAGGATTTAATTTGTCTCTGAGACTAGACATGGAGTGGGGCGGGTAGTGAACCATTCCACTGCCATTTGGAATGACTTAAGAACTCTGATCCATGCAGTGATCAGTCACAGTTGCAGTCAATGAAGTTTTTGACAGTTGCTGATTAGAGGTAATGAATTCAAGAGGCAAAATGAAATATATTTTTAATCTATCCAATGTGAAAATTGATTTTTCTATATTTTTTGACATCAATTTTATTTTTCTTTGTTTTTTTTCCCTAATGGGAATAAGAATGAGAGAGAGACTAGGGATAAAGTACTCCCCCCCCCAAAAAAGAAAGAAAAATGGAAGAAAACAGGTCATTGGATTATTTTTAAATGCACAGAAGATAATAAAAGGAAGACTTAAAAGAATATCAGGTGTGTAGACAAGATAGACAACCTTTGGAGTTAAACACTGAATCTATTATATATTTTAAAATAAACATATAAATGGTGATTTGAAATTTCATGCTGAATCTACTTTTTTCTTTTCTACTTTCTATATGGACATCTTATATATATATATATTTTTTTTGGTGTTTAAGTTCAAATTTTTTTTTAATGTTTAAAAGACATGGAAGTTACCCTTAGTTTTTTTGTTTCTCAAGAATTCAGTTCGATTCAGCAAACCTTTATTAAATACTGATGGTATGCCAGGGGATAGATGTTAAGGATACAAAGAGATCAGTTCAACAGTGTCTGCCCTCAAGAAGTTAACATTCTATCTGAGAAGAATCAAAAAGTTAAAAAAAAAAGTCAGTATACTTTATATTCCTGAACTAGACCTTTAATCTTCTGTGTGTTGTCCTAAAGACAAAATTCCTCATCTATAAATTTCTTTTAGAGTTAAAACTGTGACATCTCACCTGTTTAGCAGAGTCATTAAAATGTAAAAGCACAGGAGTAGGAAAGTGGATAATGGGAATTATTGTTGCTCATTTTGAAATACCAATGGCATCAGTGGGGTGATGTCTTAACTTGTGGGTGAATTTGTTTTAAAAGAGACAAAATCAAAAAGTCATCAAACTCATGCTCTTTTCCAGTCATTGAAGTTCAGTGGCAAGACAGTTGTTGTGATGACTGGTAATGGCCCAGGATGGAGAGGATGACCTTGGTATCATTGACATCTCACCAAGTTCTTAGTGTTCCACAGTGCCTGCTTCCACTGCCTTTATGGTTGTTGAAACATTGTTTTCACCCACCCATTTCACCTGACAAGTCTACACATGGTTAGAGTAGACACCCTAGCAATTTACCAATGGGTTTTAGGTTACCCTCAAACTGATTGACCTGAGGTAGTTCTAATGTATATGCTGCACCTCCTTGGAGCCACAGATAAGAGGTGAGTGCCAACTGTTGAGAAGCCCAAAGGCCTGCCAAACTTTTATATCAGAGGAGTGAGTCCTCTCTAAACACTCTAAATGTGGAAGTACAGAGAGCTATAATATGAAGGAATATGGAAGGAGAAGACTTTGGGTATGGACCATTCTATAGGCATGGTAGTTCTAGACTTCTCTTACTGTCTGTCTGCTTTAATCATTGTTACAAAAGATGGTTCTCTGGGTAAATGGGTTCTATAAATAAATGGATTTAACATAAAAAGAGATAGCAATGAAAATAAGAAGAATTAGGAAGTGCCCTTGGCAACATGTTGAACCAACATCCTCTCTTTCTTTATAAAGTAGAAAGTGTACATTCTACTGTTACATCATTCAAATAGATAACTACAGGATAATCTGGATAATTCCTTTCCACTGAGACCATCAAGAGATGGAAGGAAGCATGAAGAAATCTAAGCATTTGAAGAGGTAGATGTAAGGAAGGAATGCACTTGTGACATGAGGGACTGCCTTGGCAAAGGCAGGAACATAGGGAGCTGTGATTCCAACTTAGGAATGGCAAACATGTCAAAAGTAAGGGGAAGTAGGGCAGCCAGGTGGTACAGTGGATGGAGCACCAGCACTGGAACAGGAGGACCTGAGTTGAAATTTGGCCTCAGATATTTAATAATTACCTAACTGTGTGACTTTGGGCAAGTCACTTAACCCCATTGCCTTGCAAAAAAAATAATAATTAATTTTTTAAAAAGTAAAGGGAAATAATAGGAGACTGGAAATGAAAACCAGCACCAGAGAGTAAAAGGCATATAGAAAGTATAAAAGTTATTGAAATGAATTTAATTGAAAAGGGTTGAAAAGGGGCAGCAAGGTGGCGCAGTGGATAAAACACCAGCCCTAGAGTCAGGAGTACCTGGGTTCAAATGTGGTCTCAGACACTTAATAATTACCTAGCTGTGTGGCCTTGGGCAAGCCACTTAACCCCATTTGCCTTGCAAAAACCTAAAAAAAAGGGTTGAAAAAATACTCTAAATGAAAAAAATGCTTGGGTCAAATAGCTTGACCAATTTCCAGGTGAATCACTATTGGACCAGCACATTGCCTTGCTCCATGCTTGTAGAATTGAACTGATGTGATTGTCTAGAAGGTGGGACCTAATTATGGAGGGCCTTCAAAGTCCTGCAGAGGAGTTTAGTCTTAAATGCAGACAATAGAAACCTTTGGTAGATTTTTAAACAGTCAACAATGATGAAATGAATGTTTGAATATCACAAGATTGTCGACTCAGAAAGAAAACTATGGAAATTGTCAAGGTTGGGTAATGACACATAAACAAAACTGTTGTGCCAACCATTTCTGGTCCCTACACCTGAGGACACTTTTGTGCAAGGTTTGAAAGGCTTAGTTTGAAATGTCATGCAATACCTTTCTCAAAAACTGTTCTTTCCAAAACTGTGCCCACACTTTGTTCCTCAAAGGTATTCTTTGCTCCTTTTGCTATATGATTGAGGGACTTACTATTGTACCCAAATCTTTTCCCCAGTAATCGGAACCCCATATAAGAACCCACAATTGATATCCAATGCTCTCCTTTGGGATATAAGCCCACTACATATCCCACCACCTTATATGCTGTCCTTGGGACACCAAATGTCCTGAGAGTCTAATAAATGTGCTACTTGCTAATTTTCCAGCAATTTTCATGTCAGTTCTACAATCCTTCTGGTTCCCTTCCTCCTGTCAGAGGTCATCATCATGTCATTATAGACTTAGAGTGAAAGAGCCCTTTGAGGTTATTGAGTTTTATTATAAACAGTTAGAAGGGACCTTGGAGGTCATTAAGTCAAAAATCAAACCTAAAGCTGGAAGGGGAATTAGAGATAATCAAGTTATATATTGAGATTCAGTGTTGGAAGGAACTTTAGAAATCAACTAACTGATTCAGTCCCATCATTTTACAGATGACCTTTTGACCATGAGGAAAACAGATGAAAGAAAAGACTTTGGAAGCAAAGACAATAGTTGGTGGTTGTTGGATAATCCATGTGTGAGGTGAAGAAGAGCCTGGATGAGTCTGGTGACATTGAGAAAATGGACCAATGAGAGTCATCTCAAGAGATATTCTGGGAAAGGTGCAAATACTTAGTATTCTAGGAAGAGTATTTGTTTTGTTTGGGGTTTTTTTTTGGGGGGGTGCCTTGAATGGAAAACCTTAACTCTGACATTCAGTGTATTCCTTAGTTGATCAACTCATTCCAAGTATTTCTCGGAAAATATGCTAAATATATCACCTATTCTTTTTTCTAAGACAGGTTAAAAAATGTCAAATGGCATAGGAGACCTAAACAGATTATTTCAGGTTTGCACTAGGGATTTTCTTGAAGTTGCTGCTTTGGGAACCAATCAATTCAAGTGACTTCTAATCCTTCTATCTACAATTATCCAGACTCATTTCTATATTTCGTCTAGAAGGATAGTATGAATTCCATTGTTCAATATTCTGTTAAAACCCTACTAAACTGAATCAATATGATTTCCTAAGTCTTCCAGTCTAATTATCTGGAGAAAGGGATCCAATTAGTCAGGCATAACTGGTTCTCAATGAATCGACTCTAGTTCTTTGGGATCAATTTCCTCTTTCAGATGTTCCAAAATTATCATTCTAATAATATATGCCAGAATTTTTCTAGGAATCTAAGTCGAACTCAAAACTAAGGTGATTGAAAAGACAGTATGATCCTGATTCAAGGGAATGATTTGTGTCCTGCCATGTCCTAAATCCATCATCCATATGCCAGAAATGACGTTCCTAAAGTAATCTGACCACATTACTCACCTACTCAGTAAACATCAATGACTTGGGGGTAGCTAAGCAGTGGATAGAGCATAGGCCCTAGAGTGTCAGAAGGATCTGAGTTCTTTTGGGTACCCTACTATGTATGAAATTAAGAAACCTAGGTTCAAGTCCCAGTTCCAATGAACTGTATGACTACTTGTAGGTCATTTAATGTCTCCAAACCTGTTTCCTGTAGAATGGAGTCACGATGGGAATCTTCCTAATTCCTTTGTCACATGGGTTGAAGTGAAGAAAACATTTTGAAAAACTATAAAAATGGGAGTCATTCTTAAACTGAAAGAAAAGATAAGTCTCTGATTTGTTTTCTGCTTGTCCTGGTGGCTCATACTCTTTTTATTTATTTATTTTTTATTGATTTGTAGGTAGCAAAGTAGAAGATAAGAAGATAAGAAGAACCCCTAAGTTTGGCTCAGAGTAAATGTAAATACCAATTGTTTGTGTTTGAATGTGAACATTAATTGTTTGTGTTTTGACCAGAAACCTTGAGAGTTTTCCCTTTCCAAATTGATTTTTTGGGCAAATAAAAGAGACCCCTTTGCCTCATTTCTTACCTAGCCTTAATCAGCGATTAGAAATTGCTTCAGTCAAACTGAGACCAATTAAAGGGCTAGGTCTTCTAATGCACCTGAGCTCATCCCCAGTCATTCTGATCAGTGTCTGGGCATTGACCCAGATGACTCCAGAGGAGAAAATGAGACTGGTCACTTTGCACAGTCCTTCCTCACTCAAATCACTTTCAACTGATGGAATCTCCTTCCTGTTGTCAAGGTCCTCTTCAAGAAGGGAGGACAAGCAACAGCAATAGTAGGGGCTAGTAATGTCTTTTCTCTGAGAAGGCAGGTGTGCAGCTAACATTTGAATCTGTCTCAACTTTGTATTGCTTCCTGATCTTCCTTATGATATCAACTTTACTAAATCCTTAGCATCTGTGATTTCATCCATGGAAGTATTTCTTCTACAGATAAAGGTATCAACAGATGCAGCACCTTCTCAACGTTTCATCCTCTTTGGTTTGTGTCCATCTAGTATTCAATTTATTTCATTTTTTTTTAAATCTCTGTAGAGGATCGGTTAGGTGGCCCTGTAGTCAGGAAGACCTGAGTTCAAATTCAGCCTCAGACACTTAATAATTACTCAACCTGTGTGACCTTAACCCTAACCTAAGTGACCTCGGGCAAGTCACTTAACCCCATTGCCTTAAATAATTTTTAAAAAAAATTAAACAAGATTTTTAAAGATCTCTTTAAAGGAGCAACTAGGTGGTACAGTAAAAAAGAGCATCAGCCTTGGAGTCAAGAGGACCTGAAGTCAAATCCAGTCTCAGGCACTTAATAATTAGCTGTGTGTCCTTGAGCAAGTCACTTTAACTTTTTTGCCTTGCAAAAACAAAGAAAAAATAAACAAACAAAAAGCATTGAAGACCCCCATTTGTATTTAAAAGGAAGAAAGATGTAAAAACCAAAATTAATCAGGCAATGTCTGCAGAAAGAAAATAAGCATCTACCCAAAACCAGTGTTTGAGGATGGATTTGAACACAGTTTTTTCTAATTCCACTGTGCCATCTAACTGTCTCTAAGGAGTTTATATTCTTATATGTCTTTATATATTTTAAGTGTGACAGTATTTGCAGTTCAGTTATTTTGCAAATGCTCAATATTTTACCACTTGCTAGACCAGATTTTTTTTATGTTTTTGCAAGGCAAATGGGGTTAAATGGCTTGGACAAGGCCACACAGCTAGGTAATTATTAAATGTCTGAGGCTGGATTTGAACTCAGGTATTCCTGACTCTAGGGCTCGTGCTCTATCCACTGTGCCACCTAGCCGCCCTGCTAGACCAGAGTTTTGTGTTTTTTAGTGAGGGATCCTAGAATTTTCATTCTGGTGCTTGCAGGGATCTCAGAGACCATAGGGCTCAAACCTCTTCATTTTAGAGATGAAGTAAGTGGGAAATTCACACAGGTGTTAAATCATAGAGCTGAGATTTGAACCCAACTCCAAGAACCAGCATTCTTTCTACTCTGTTGTGATGGATGGAGAGTTATGTCCACCTTGGTGGGAGGACAAAGGTTGACATGTAGTCAACCTGGAGAAGTCACTTATGCTGCTGTAACCTTTACCCATTTCTTGAGATCATGACCCAGGAGAGTGTCTCAAGTCCTAGTCAATAACCCTAGGAGAACTCAACTTGATAGAAACCAGGATCCAAGAACCAAAGAGACAATTAGTTATTAGCATAAGGGTGGTGCCTGTCTCATTTATCAAATTATTTCAAAGAGTAATAAAACAGCAGTTGAGGGAATTGGGACATTTAATAAATCACACCCACTCTTCTCGTCCTTCCAGTCTTCTGGAATAAAATCATTCTTTGGCCATGACTTCCTCTTTACCTGAAATATCCAGACCTAACACAGGGTCTTATTCTTGTAGGTCATAATGACTAATAGGCTATTGATTAACTGAAACCTAAATGATCCTCAGTAAGTAGTGCAGCACTCAGGGAACCGAGGATTATTGATCCATAGACCTCAGGTTAAGAAGGCATGATTAGAAATTAGAAGAGACTTCAGAAGTCATGTAACCTAACCTTCTCTTTTACAAATGAGTTGAGTGGAGTCAGGGATGAAAGGTCACACAGGTAATATTAGAATGGAGAGTCAAACTCAGGTTTCCTAACTTTAAAGACAGGACTCTTTCCACCATACCACATTGATTCATCCTAACAATGAGGTGATGATGAGTTCTCAAAGGCTGAAGCTTTGGAAGTTATAGACAGCCTTCTGGAACAGGTCAGTTATGGACACTATTTTGTTGGAATAAGCTTGAAGAAGTTTGTGACCAGAATTGGGAGGTGCCTAGACAGCAATCAATACAAGTACAAAGTCTGGAATTAGGAAGATCTGAGTACAAATCCAGTTATGTGACAAACCTAGCTGTGTGACAATGGACAAGTCACTTTACGCTATCTGCCTCAGTTTCCTCATCTGTAAAATTCGTTGGAGAGGAAAATAGCAAACTACTCCAATGTCTTTGCAAAGAAATTCCTAAATGGTGTCATGAAGAGCTGGGTGTGACTGAGCAACAGCAAATGTTCTACTCTAAGAATAGTTTTATTGATATTCCTTTCCTATCTAGGTCATGTATTGTTCTATAGTCACAGCCCATAATCTCAAATCTGAGCCTCCTATGTGTATCAAACACATGAGCTGTGTGACTACTACCTATGTGACACTGGGCAAGTCATTTAATCCTGTTTGCCTTAGTTTCCTTATATGTAAAATGAGCAGGAAACAGTAAAACAGACCACTTTAGCATCTTTGCCAAGAAAAACCCATACGGGGTTATAAAAGTTCAGCATGACTGGAATGATTCAACAACAACAAAAGTCACCAGGCTCAGGCTAACTGTAAGGTAATACATTCCTACCAGTTGCTAGCGAATATTAGCTTGTTTACGCACAGTATCTTAAAATTTGCAAAGAATTTCTGATTTGTACCTCAAAAGAATTTTTGCCCTAAGGAATAGACAAGAAACTTTAGGACCTGTGATATGGAACTGTCCAAATCCCATAGATTATAAATATGTGAGACAGGATTCATACCCATGTCTTCCTGACTCCAATTCCAGTACCAGATCTACTCTGCCAGAGTCTTTCACTTAATTCAGTATAAGAATTTATTGCCTCGTTGGTGTACTGTAATAGAAACTGGAGATACTGGAACAAAAAGAAGCAGTGTTTATGCTCAGACACTTGGATAGAACAGGAAAAGGGATGGAGAAACAATATATGTACAGATAAATGAGTGCAAAATATAAACAAAGTATTTTGTATGTGAGAGTAAATCACGAATGCCTGGAAACATCAGAAATCAAAAATGAATGCTCAGAAATTGAGAAGCTATCTACCTCCCCCAGTCCTTCGCAGAAGTGGTTCATGAGCATGGAAAATTGCATGTAACATCAAGTTTGTTTGTTTATTTAATGGATTGATTTATTTTACTGACTTTTTTCTCTTCTTCCTCTCCTTAAAAAAGTGTTTGCTATAGAAATCAATATTTTCTAAGATGCAGAATAAATATTAGGAGAAATCTAGAAGATATGAAAAGATATTCAAATTTTCTTTCAATCTCTCTCTCTCTCAATATCCAACTCTGAAACTTTTGGACACATCAGAGTGAACTAAACCTTGTCAGTACTTAATCAAAGGCCTAGGAAAGAACTTTGATCTCTTTGAAGACAGAATTCCTATTTTGCCTTGACTTAAAGGGGGATTAGAGAAATGATATTCCAGGGTCACTATGTTAAATTGCTATTTTTCTGCTTCCTAAATCAGAGAATGTCATCTAAATTCTTCACCCGAATTTAACTTTGAGCATCTGAATTCTATCTTTGTTTTTTCCAATACATAAAGACCTTGACTGAGCAGGTAGAGTTTCATTTAACAGGCAAAATGAATCTTCATTCCAGTGTTCATATATATTCATATTATTGTAGTTGTTCATTCTTTTCATTTGTATACAACTTTTTGTAGCTCCCTTCAGGGTTTTCTTTACAAAAGTACTAAAGAGATTTACCATTTCCTTATTTAAATCATTTTTCAGAAGAAGAAACTAAGCCAAACGGGGTTAAGTGAGGGTCATATAGTAAGACTATGGGGTCAGATTTGAACTCAGGAAAGTGAGTCTTCTTGACTCCAAGCTGATACCTAGCTGCCCTACATACATATTCCTATCCATGAATGTATTTCTGTGTGTTATATACAGATTTAGGTATAATATCTAACAGACTTGAAACCTAAAAGTAGGATTAAAGCTTTCGTTCCATTTGTGTTAGTTTCGATAAGTGTCTTAATTCTCTAAGCCCCAGTTTTTTCTTCTGTAAAATGGAGATAACTACTGACCTGTGTGTGGTCAAAGTGGGCAAAGAGTTTTGTATATATTAACTCATTTCAGCCATTTCAGGTATCAAATAACTTGCCCAACATCCCCCAGCAGATCAGTGTCTGAGGCCAGATTTGAACTAAAAAAGATGAGTCTTCCTGACTCTAGGTCTGCTATTCTATTCACTGGACCAACAAGCTGCTTCATTAAGTGCCTCACAAAATTGAAAAGTCTATAAAGTATTATTTTTTACTTTTATGGGTTATCATTATTATTATTATTATTATTATTATCGCATTCCTTTCATCTCCCTGTTGGGTTTAATTTAGAAAAAAATATCAAAATACAAATTATTTTGCTATTATTTAATTTGCATAAAATTCAAATTGCATGTTTATTAGAATTAGTGAGGTAGAGTTGCACCAAGTCAACAACCTCACTCACTTTTTCAATCAGTGAAGCCCAGTGACAAGTGCATAAAATGACAGCTTTCAGCAAGTGAATAGAGTCCTGAGATGTAAGTAGAATTCCTGGAAATATTTTTGGATAATCATAGTAGCAGGCCGAGTCATAAGACTGACAGGTTGGACCTCACTCTGTTCCACCTAGTTTTAATTGTTTCACAAAGCATCTTGAAAGCTTTTAACTTCATGTAAACTTCATGTAAACCCCAGGTGATGGTCCATATTTCATATAAGGCTATTACAAATATTGTTACTAAATGTTCATGGATCAATGATGCAGTCCTATGGTCATAAACAATAGTTCTATTTATAAGGATTAGTCGATCAGAAGCACTTCCCGTGATCCTGAACTAGACTGACTCTGAGCATAAACATAAGAAGAATTAAATCTGTTCTATTTACAAGGCTGTTTATCTGCTGAATTCTCAAGGATATTTGTAGTGGAAGAATACATCACCTGTTAGTTTATAAAGGATACTGATTTTCTGATCTATAATGTTATCATCTAATTGTAAGTATATAAGTGCCCAGAATAGATTACTTTTTTCTTCAGTCTTCAGGAATTTGATTTCTCTACTTCCTTGTATAATTAGCACAGATCAGTGTCAGACATCATGAAGGATAATGCATCCAGAGTTGCTTGTGGTGATGACCTAATTCTAATTGCTATCATAAATCCTCCTATTTTTACAGCCAAATATGCATGACGATTATTTGGTTAATGCTCCTTTACCAATTCTGCTAGCCAATGTTCATGGGGAGAAGGGATGTCATCCACTGAGGTGCATTTAGATTCCACCATTGGATACTTGATGTTTCATCTGTTCTGTGCAGCAACAACTACAACCACAAAAGACTTTAAACTGCATTAGGCAAATCTAGTGGCACATATCTATTGTCAGTTTTAGCTATTATTTCATAAAGTGATTTGCTCATTCTAAATCGATTCCCATAGATTTGGGTCCTCCTTATTGTGTTCTGATAACATCTATCAGCTTCTTTCTCCTTTTCAATGAGGAAGTTGTTACCTCTCTATGACCGCAATGAGTCCTGTGTTTCATTTTTGTGCTTTGTCTGGACACTTTCCAAATCCATTTTTAATGTATTTTTATCATGCAAAAGATACACATTAAAACAATCAATCCATAAGCATTTTTAGGCAAATATTATACATAAGGGTTTGTAGGGTATTCAGCGAAGGAGGACTAGCACCTAACAGTGTAAGAGTTGCCAAGCCCTTTTCAGGGCTGCTCATTCACTCTTGAAGTCCACCTGTGGCCCTATTCTCACTTCTGGCTCCAAGACATTATAGCATGTTATACCCCAGCAAAACATTCTCAGCAGACAAAACAAATCAGATTGAAGGTAACTGATGGACCCATTGGTTGTGTTAGTATGATGTCTACCCCATGGATGTAAAGACTTTCCCCCCTGCAAAATGTATGGATGAGAACAATTTGTTCCAACAGCCATGAAAACAATGGAAGCAAATGTTGTGAGGATTAGAGCTTGGTCAGTCATTGGAGATGCTAAGGTCATCCACTGCATCTCAGATCATTGTCAATTGTCTGGATTTTTGTCTTGCCACTGGGCTTCAATGACTGAAAAAGAGAGTGAGGTCAGTGACTTGATGCAACTCTACCTTACTTAAGTCCAATAAATATACAGGTCAAGACATATTGATGTCACTGGTCCTCTTTCAAAATGAAGGACAAATAACATAGAGTGTGTGCTGGGGCAAAATAGACTGGTATTGCAGAAGGATGAAATGCTTTCAATGTCTTCTTCCCATTAAATATTGAGTTCTGGTTGTTAATCTGTCTCTTACCATACATTGCCTCAGTTTTCTCCTTAATGATTGTTTAATCTACATGCTTTGCCTTGGGAAAAGAAAAATATTGCAAATATTGTTTCTTTTATTGGTTCAGCTTGTAGTCTGGGCTCAAGTTAAAAGCCTTTAGTCTGTTCTCTTCCTTTCTACACATGAATAACTATAGCCTTTTCAAGTCCAAATGATGGACAGCCTTTAATGACATAGTTGCAGAAAGTTTCCAAGTCAATAATCTAAAGTCAATCAATCAATCAAGCCTTAGATCTGAGAACAGTCAACATAGAAGGCATAATTCAATCTATGGGAGCTGATTAGATTACTAAGTGAAGTAGTGTAAATGAAAAGGAGGGTCCAGCAGGAGCCCCCAGAGACACCTATAGGTAGAGGGCATGATCTGGATGAGAATCCAGCAAAGGAAGTAGTTGTTAAATGTGTTTTTGAGGGAAGATGAATATCTTAACATCATCTGCATATCAAATGATTAACAGAATGTTCTAGTACAGTCCCTCTTTGAATTGAAAGTCATTATTGTTATTCTGATATCTGATGCTTCCCCACCCCAGTTGGGGTTTTCTTGGCAGAGATACTGCAGTGCTTTGCCATTTCATTTGTCAGCTCATTGTATAGATGAGGACCCTGACTTGTTTAGGTACACAGCTAGTAAATATCTGAAACCATATTTGAACTTAAGAAACTGAGTCTTCCTGACTCCTGATCCAGAACTCTATCCACTGAGACATCTCACTAGCCCCACCAAAACAGATGAAGTTAGTAGTTTGGCTGAATTCAATTGAACTCAACAAAATTTATTTAGTATCTTCTTGCTGTTGTTTAGCTGTGTCTGACTTCATGCCCTTGTGTATCGTCCATGAATCTACTTCACAAAGACGCTGAAGTGGTTTGCCATTTCCTTCTCCAATGGATTAAGACAAACAGAAGTTAAGCTACTTGCCCAATATCACACAATAAATGTCCAAGGCTGGATTTGAACTCAGGATTTCCTGACTCCAAACCCATTACTCTTATCTGCTGAGTCACCCAGCTGCTTTTGAAAGTCATTCTCTATTCTAATTACAGATAATGATAATTAACTTAATACTAAGAACATAAAATACATAGATTATTTATTGGCCAAGCATGTCAAAATATCCATCCCCCATCTGAAAACATTTGAACACTTGGATTTCATATTGGAAATATCCTTTCTGCTTTTATCTGTCCCTCAAGAACCCTTATCAACCTTCAGTACTCACCTTAAGCACTTCCTCTAGGATGCTTTCTCTAATCCCCTTTTTGTATGTTTTAATGTTCTCTATTCTCAAATTCCCTTAACCTTTTTCTGCAACCATTTTGGTGCATTCTTATCCCTTAACTTCTGGGTTATTTCAATAGCCTGCTGGTTGGTCACCTTGCTATCAGATCTCATCGATCCAGTCCATCATCATCCATTCTGCTATCAAAGTGATCCTTCTAAACCTCAAATATGATCATATTGTCTCACTATTCAATAAATTCTAGTGTCTCCTTTTCTCCCTCTAGGATCAAATATAAAATTAGTTTCTGTTTGTTGTTTGTTATTATTATTATTATGAAAAAAGTCAAGGTAAACAGGCACCATGTTCTGAGCACAACAATTTATTGACAAAGCATGAGTTTACCAATAAACAAGGTCTCAGCCCCCTCAGAAAAACTAAGACCCCCAAATAAGGGAGACAGCTCTCTTTTATAGGAAAAAAAGAAGAGTATCCAGAATAAAAGGCAACATTGTAGACTGATGAAATGATATAAATCCAAAGCTTATAGCATCATAGATAGAGAAAACATATGATTGACTGGAGATTGGGAATGAGGGGTGGGCAACAATCTCTCCTTCCATGCTGTCAGTAAGAAGTTTTCATTGTTCAAGTCCACTTGCAAAGACACTTTAGTTATAGTGAACCGGACTAGCTTGGACATTAAACCAGACTCCCTGGGACCACTTATATCCTTCAAGAATGGGAGAACCACACTTCTAAATTTAACTCAGAGATAATAAGTGATTTACAGGAAATTTGAATTTCCAAACTTAACTCTGAGACAAATGGAACAACTTAGGAAGTTACAAAAATGTCAGCCATGACAAAAAATAATATCAATAGCAAAATAGAAATGAAGGATAATAGAGAGAGCATAATTACAAGTTGTAGGCCAAAGTTCATTGCAAGAGACATTTAGAACTATCCTGAGAACCCAGTAAAGCCCTCCAAGTTAAATCACTATTATTATTATGATACTCAGTTACTTAGAAAGATGGACATAGAGCATAGCAATTAGAATACCGGATTGAGAATAAGAAACACGTTTTCCTGAGTTCAAATCTAGTCTCAGACACTTGCTATGTGATCTTGGGCAAATTACTTAACCATGTTTGC
This sequence comes from Macrotis lagotis, assembly GCF_037893015.1. Classification (NCBI taxonomy): domain Eukaryota; kingdom Metazoa; phylum Chordata; class Mammalia; order Peramelemorphia; family Peramelidae; genus Macrotis; species Macrotis lagotis. The sequence goes on along the minus strand of NC_133660.1, from coordinate 295,190,229 downwards.
CTCAGTTTCCTCATATATCAAAGGAGCTAGAGAAGGAAATGGCAAACCACCCCAAAACTCCACTATCTTTGTCAAGAAAATCCCAACTGAGGTCATGAAAGAGTTGTACACAACTTTAAAAAATGACTAAACAGCAACAAAAAGATAGACATATGTGTAAAGGGCAAATGAAATGCAAAAATTAAGATTCAGGAGTAAAAAATGTAAGAAACAGAGACTTATAGATTACACATAAAGTTCATGCACATGCACCTTAAATACTTTGCTGAGAAAAGAATGGCATAGTAGGCAAGAGAGGAAAAACCAGCAAGAATGAAATTAATTGTATTATGATAAGAAAAAAAACCTCATTTCTGAGATGGATAGCATTTCTGAACTAGCTATGTTCCACTGAGTTGGTAGAGCAAAAATTAATACAAATCTAAAATAATAACATTGAAATTTGTGCCATGATATTAGAACAACTCCAAACCACCTTATATAAGTAAATTATTGATGCTAAGAAGAGACATTATGGTATATATATATATTTATGCAAGAACTAGCCTCAGAGCCAGAAAAACCTGAATTCAAGCTTTGCTTCTGACAGATTGACCATGTACCCTAGGTTAGTCACTAGCCTCTTAGTATCTACAAGAAATTCTTTAAGACTAAAAGTTGCAGAGATGATGCCAATCTGCATTGATAAAGGGAGTTCTTTAAACAATTGAAAAGAGAAGTCCCTCTTCATATTACTGAATTTCCTTAATGGGAAATAGATATAGATATTAACTATAATAACATCAGACTAACAGAGATCAATTGCCATAAGAAAATCTGAAGTGACTGAGAACCACCGTAGTTAGCAAATACTTGACCTACTTTCCAACAGGCAGAAAGGCATAGCAGCCAGGGATAACATTGGTTCAGAATATTAACTCCTTTGTAAAATCTCACAGAGATGCTTAGTGAAAGATTATGAGCTTCATTAAAAAGTGATTATCTGTGAAGGGAAAAAACGAGTTGAAAGAATGTTTGGCAAGAGATCTGACCAAAAAGAATAATTTGTATAACATTTAAGGATGAAATGAAGAGAATTTCTATCCAGAGGAAAAATTGATAAATCAAAAATAATACCTTGTGCAAGGCAGTATGCACAGTGTTAGGAATGATCTTCCAAACTTCTTATAGCAAGGAAAAAAATATAATAAAATATATGGTTTTTTTTCCTTTTGAGATGTAATCTCACATTAATGACAGCTGAAACCAGTCTACAAGTTTTTGTTTGATTTACTATTACATGAGAGTCACTGACAGGATGCTACAAGTATATTAAGATCTCATATGTCTAAGTATTCAGATGCCTGACGGAATAGATTCAGATTCAGAGATATAACTAGTTCTCTGAATGTTGAATCAAAAGAGTTAGTTATAATTTCTGACTCTGCTTCTTTCCAGATTTGTTGTCTTAGACCAGATACCTAACTTCTTTGATCCTCAGTCTTCCTCTCAGCAAAATTAATGGAATGGATTAAATTACCCCAATGGCTATTCCTTTTGTTCATTGATTCAAAGAATATTTGTCTAATGAATAATAGAAATATAATAATGAATATTAGAGCATACTCTAGGCATAAGGCAGGACTTGAACTGTGAACAGATTGAGGACTGCCTAGGTGAGGAAATTCAATCTACCAGAGCACACTACCACCTTCTCAGCAATATATGCATTTTTAAAACATATTTATATATGTTTTTTATTTGACATGCATGTCAAATATTTCTGTCGTGTTTATGTATGACAGTCACACACATATACATGTGTGTTTGTTACATTTGAGTTACATGCTGTTTTCCATCCTCATAATCCCATGCTTGTTATCCTGACAATGATTGGTGGAGAAAGGTCCTCAGAAATCTGCCAGACCTCAACATCCAATTCATTTTAAGTCAATTCAACATTTATTATGTGACTTGTTGCCAATGTTTTTGCCAAACATACAAATATATACAACTGCCCTGGTCCCCAAGGAACTTCTCTTTTAGTGCTAGGATAAGATTCAAATAGATAAATTTAAGTGATAGGTGATAATGATGGGGGGGGTTGTTTGTTTTTTGGGGTTTTTTTTTTATCTCTAGTTCTTTTTGTTTTTGTTTTTGTTTTTTTTTTTTTCAGTTTTTGTTAGGCAAAAGGGTTAAGTGGCTTGCCCAAGGTCACATAGCTAGGTAATTATTAAGTGTCTGAAGTCGGATTTGAACTCAGGAACTCCTGACTCCAGGGCCGGTGTTCTATCTACTGCGCCACCTAGGTGCCCCTATCCTTCGTTCTTGAAGAAGACTGTGACATCAGGGAGTTCGAGCCATGACAAGCACATGAACTGGATTTGAGTGAGAAGCGCTGTGCTAAGTCACCAGCCTCACTTTCTCCTCCAGAGTCATCAGAGTCCAGTGATCAGATATGGATCAGGATAACTGGAAATGGCCCTGGATATCTGGCAATCAGGGTTAAGTGACTTGCCCAAGGTCATACAACTAGTGAGTACTAAGTGCCTGAGGCTGAATTCAAACTCCTATCTTCTGGACTCCAAGACCAGTGTTCATTCCAAGGCAGTTGAGAAGAATTCTTACCCCAGGGGAACAAAACATCTGTTGGAATTCAAGGGTGGACACAATCATTTCAAGAGCAAGAAAGTATTCCCAACAATGAGAATTCAGGAAAGGATTATTGAAGGAGATAGTCAGGACTAGGTAACTGTCACAAAGAGCCAGTACTAAATAACAATGACACACAATGCAGACCAAGAGAGCAGTGATCACACCTCTCCTTGGATCATATCATCTGGGAAGATGGCAGATCCCAGAACTAGCTCTGAAAAAACCCCAACAAAGCCTCTGGTAAGATTAAAAGTCTCTTGAAGCAGGGTAGAGGAAGATGAGGTTAGATATGTCTGTTCTGCCTCCCTTGCAACCACACATTAATATAGTCACTTGCTACATGTGACCACTTTCTCTATTTGTGATGCCATATCTTTACATGTGGGTGCCCTGGCAGAAAAGCTATAACCTTTGGTTGTTTACATCTTTGGGTGCTAGATTTTTTTTCCTAAAAATTAGGACTATTTACTTTTTTGTTCTGTACAGTTTTCATTTATGATTTCTTGAAATATAGCTCTGAAATAAAGCCAGTTTTGAAAGAAGTCCAATGATTCTCTGGCCACATATATACATACATACACAGACATATGTGCTGTTGATTCTAATCTAAAAGCAAAAGTCTACATTTCTTTCTTTAATAACAAATATGAATCTCCTTATTGTATCAACAGTGACTGGATGGCACCAATATCCAGGAGAGGTAAGATTCCCATGCTTTCTGGAAGTCTTTAGCAAAGATTATGATGTTTGTCCTTTGTTCTCAAAGAGGACCAAGGTATCAAGGAGATGATGCCATGACAAGAAAGTGAATTGGATTTAAATGGGGGGGGGGGTGCTGTGCTAAGTCAATAGCCTCACTTTCTTCTCCAGAGCTATCTGGGTCCAGTGTCCAGATATAGATCAGGTATGATTAAAGATTATTAAGTGACTTGCTGAGTGTCTAAGGCTAGCTTTGAACTCATGTCCTCCTGTTTCCATAATTGATAAGGCAAAAGATCCTAACTAGGGAGAGGGCAATCCTCCAAATAGCATTTCTGATAGCAAAACTCTCAGCCCCTAAGGACATGAAGCTCATCCCGAGTTGAGGTCTACTCCCTTGAAAAACAAACCCATGTGCATGAAGTTTTATCAGATCAGTGTCTGTTTTCTGATTGTGGAATCATATAACTATTGCTCCCTAGAACTTCATTTTGTATCTGATTTTCTAATATATATACAAACATGTGCAATCAGCAAGCTTAGAGAAGCCAGTAAGCATAAAATGTTCATCTAAATCCATTTTTTTTTTCATGAGACCAAACTCTGGAGGCTAACACCATGTTAGCCTAATTGTTAGACCAACACATTAGTCTAATTCTTTATTAAAACCAATTCCTGGAGGTCATCATGCATACATATTTGTATGTATATGTGTGTCTATTACATGTATAAATACATTGATTGTTCTTGATTCTTTGGATGGGAGATTCTTTGTTGGAGCAATTTGTCTGATTAATTCCCTTTAAAGAATGAGACTCTGGCATGCTAAGTAGACAGACCAGAGCAAAAACAAGAATGTTTTCAATCATCAAGAATGAAAGTCAGAGGTTTGAAGATGATCAGATACCTCCGTAGTATGCAGTTCCAACAATAAATGATGCTGACTAGTGATCTGGCAGTGTTATTCCCATGACCTGCCAGGCAACTTCTGGGAAAGTCTTCGGGTACATAAAGATTATGGTTGCAGAGCTGAATAATCTAGGCCACCAAGACAAGTTCGGATAGTTTTTACTCTACTGATGATGATTTATCCCCATTATAAGTGGAACTGTAATCCACAAGTTGATGAATCTGCTTGAATGAGGAACCATAGGGGAGCAGCACTTAGTTGTTGGATTTGAATGAATGTTAGTAAGTCTTAGTTTGATATTAATCCTTAGTCTCATATTTCCATAGCACTGAGGTTTCCCAGTGATCTGGGAAAGGCATATATTTAAAAGGCAAAGATCTCCCACTGTATCCAGACCAACACCAGTTATCCTGTTATATTTTATCAGGCCAATGGTTCAGTTCTGGAAGTGATAGTAAGAATGAATGGTGTCTTTGTTCAGCACTCCTTAACTTTAATCAAAATTAGTAGTAAGACATTCCATCATTTATTTGATATCATGATCATCTTCAATATGGAAGGACAACAACAGTAGCAAAGAAACAATGAAAAGAGAAAAGTTGGGGAGTGGGGTGAGGCAAAAAGAGTAAGGGAAAATTACAGGTATTTGGAAAAAGGAAACAGATTCCAGTTCAAAGCAATGGAAGAATCCTCAGCCTCTGTGAAATTGGTTTTTTTTTTTCAGGCCTGGTCTTGTACTGACAAGTTGATGGTACCTGAAACTTGGGTGTGGTTCCAGGAAAAAAAAATTGAGTTGTCAAAGCAATGTGTAAAAACCCATTTAAACTATAATGTTCCTTGAAAAATTTAGTCCTGGGGAAGCTAGGTGGTGCAGTGGACAGAGCACCAGACTTGGAATCAGGAGGACACTTAATCATTACCTAGCTGTGTGACCTTGGGCAAGTCACTTTAATTCCATTACCTTGCAAAAACTTAAAAAAAAATAAATTATTTTTTAAATTTTTATTAAAGATATTATTTGAGTTTTACAATTTTCCCCCAATCTTGCTTCCCTCCCCCCACCCCCACCCCACAGATAGCACTCCGTCAGTCTTTACTTTATTTCCATGTTGTACCTTGATCCAAATTGGGTGTGATGAGAGAGAAATCATATCCTTACAGAGAACAGAATTCTCAGAGGTAACGAGATCAGACAATAAGACATCTGGGTTTTTTTTTCCGAATTAAAGGGAATAGTCCTTGTACTTTGTTCAAACTCCACATCTCCTTATCTGGATACAGATGGCACTCTCCTTTGCAGACAGCCAAAAATTGTTCCCAATTTTTGTGCTGATGGAATGAGCAAGTCCTTCAAGGTTGAACATCACTCCCATGTTGCTGTTAGGGTGTACAGTGTTTTTCTGGTTCTGCTCATCTCACTCAGCATCAGTTCATGCAAATCCCTCCAGGTTTCCCTGAAATCCCGTCCCTCCTGGTTTCTAATAGAACAATAGTGTTCCATGACATACATATACCACAGTTTGCTAAACCATTCCCCAATTGAAGGACATTTACTGGATTTCCAATTCTTTGCCACCATAAACAAGGCTGCTATAAATATTTTTGTACAAGTAATGTTTTTACCCTTTTTCCTCATCTCTTCAGGGTATAGACCCAGTAGTGGTATTGCTGGGTCAAAGGATATGCACATTTTTGTTGCCCTTTGGGCATAGTTCCAAATAGCTCTCCAGAAGGGTTGGATGAGTTCACAGCTCCATCAACAGTGTAATAGCATCCCAGATTTCCCACATTCCTTCCAACAATGATCATTAACCTTCCTGGTCATACTGGCCAATCTGAGAGGTGTGAGGTGGTACCTCAGCGAAGCTTTAATTTGCATTTCTCTAATAATGATTTAGAGCATTTTTTCATAGGGCTATGGATTGCTTTGATCTCCTCATCTGTAAATTGCCTTTGCAAATCCTTTGACCATTTGTCAATTGGGGAATGGCTTTTTTGTTTTAAAAATATGACTCAGTTCTCTGTATATTTTAGAAACGAGTCCTTTGTCAGAATCATTAGTTGTAAAGATTGTGTCCCAATTTACTACATTTCTTTTGATCTTGGTTACATTGGTTTTATCTGTGCAAAAGCTTTTTAATTCAATGTAATCGAAATCATCTAATTGGTTTTTGGTGATGTTCTCCAACTCTTCCTCAGTCATAAACTGCTCCCCTTTCAACAGATCTGACAGGTAGACTAGTCCTTGATCTTCTAATTTGCTTATAGTATTGTTTTTTATGTCTATGTCCTGTAACCATTTGGATCTTATCTTGGTAAAGGGTGTGAGGTGTTGGTCTAATCTAAGTTTCTTCCATACTAACTTCCAATTATCCCAGCAGTTTTTATCAAAGAGGGAGTTTTTATCCCAATGGCTTGATTCTTTGGGTTTATCAAACAGCAGATTATATAATCATATCCTGCTAATGCACCTAGTCTATTCTACTGGTCCACCACTCTATTTCTTAGCCAATCAATACCAAACAGTTTTGATGACTGATGCTTTATAATATAATTTTAGATCGGGTAAGGCTAAGCCACCTTCATTTGCACTTTTTTTCATTAAGCTCCTGGCAATTCTTGACTTTTTATTTCTCTATATGAATTTACTTACAATTTTTTCTAACTCATTAAAGTAATTTTTTGGAATTTTGATAGGTAGGGCACTAAACAGATAGTTTAGTTTTGGTAGAATTGTCGTTTTTATTATATTAGCTCTCCCTATCCATGAGCTGTTGATATTTGCCCAGTTATTTAAATCTGATTTAATTTGTGTGAGAAGTGTTTTATAATTGTTTTCATAAAGATTCTGAGTCTGTCTTGGCAAATAGACTCCCAAGTATTTTACACTGTCTGAGGTTACTTTGAATGGGATTTCTCTTTCTAGCTCTTCCTGCTGTTTCTTGCTAGACATATATAGGAAAGTTGAGGATTTATGGGGGTTTATTTTATAACCTGCAGCTTTGCTAAAATTGCTAATTGTTTCCAGTAGTTTTTTAAATGATTTCTTGGGATTCTCTAGGTAGACCATCATGTCATCTGCGAATAGTGAGAGTTTTGTCTCTTCCTTCCCAACTCTAATTCCTTTAATTTCTTTTTCTTCTCTAATTGCTGATGCTAACATTTCTAATACAATATTGAATAGTATTGGTGATAATGGGCACCCTTGTTTAACCCCTGATCTTATTTGGAATGCCTCTAGCCTCTCCCCATTGAGTATAATGCTTGTTGATGGTTTCAGATAGATACTGCTAATTATTTTAAGGAACAGTCCATTTATTCCTACACTCTCTAGTGTTTTTAATAGGAATGGATGCTGTATTTTGTCACTTAATTCCATTACCTTGCAAAAACTTAAAAAAAAATAAATTAAATAAAAAAAAATTGGTCTGAGTAATGGATGAGAGAAGGCTGGAGAAGGGGAGAAAGAAGAGGGGAGGAAGGAAAGAGAAGGAAGAGGAAGAAGAAAAGGTAATAAAGGGGGTAAGAAGAAGGGAGGAGGAGGAGGGAAAAGAGAAGAGGAAGAGGGGAAGGAAAAAGGAGGAGGAGGAAAAGAAGAAGAAAGAAGAAGAAGAAGAAAGAAAAGAAAAGAAAAGAAAAGAAAAGAAAAGAAAAGAAAAGAAAAGAAAAGAAAAGAAAAGAAAAGAAAAGAAAAAAAAGAAAAAGAAAAAGAAAAAGAAAAAGAAAAAGAAAAAGAAAAAGAAAAAGAAAAGAAAAGAATGATGGAAAAAAATCATCATTTACCCCCTTTTCTCTGCTCAGAATTGCCCTGAGATGAATTTTTACAATAGGGAAATTTAAGGTTGTTTTTCCATCTTTCTTTCTTCTGTTTGAACTTCTCCTCCACCTCCTCCTAATCTATTCCCATAGGAAAACCTTGATGCCTCTTTCCTTTATTTTCATCCTGACTTCCCCTCTGAGTTCCATTCACTTTTCTCTTGCTATTTTTTTTTCTTGGTCTCAGAATTCTTTTTGAACATACAAGCTTTCTGTCCCCTCCTCCCCATTTCTTTCTCACACTCCAGTAAAAGAGAGAATGTGTGTGTGTTTGTCTGTGTGTTTGTGTGTGTGTGTGTGTGTGTGTGTGTGTGTGCACACACGCGCGCATGTCTGTGTTCAATCTATACAGAGCTAATGGAAAGGAATCTCAAAGGGGAAGGTGTTAGGGAGGGAGTCAACATTTGAATAGACTCTTGAAGGAAGCTTGAAATTCTAAGAGATAGAGATGAGGAAGAAGAGCATTCCAACATTACCAGAATTTGCCTAGTATTTTCCTTTTCTTATTTGTGCTTCCTTAGCATGAGTGATGCAAATCTTGCAAATGGTTATGCTGAGTTTATATTAAGCTGGTTGTACTCTCTCCCTCTTCCACACATATATACTCAAAGTCCTCTGGTTCCTCTAAAGCTATTGTTATTCAGTCATTTCAGTTGCATCTGGTTCTTTATGATTCCATTTAGGGTTTTCTTAGCAAAGATCCTGGAGTCATTTGCCATTTCCTTTTCCAGCTCATTTTACAAGTGAGGAAACTGAGGCAAACAGGGCTAAGTCACTTGCCCAGGGTCACACAGCAAGAAACTGTCTGATGCTTCATGTGAACTCAGGTCTCAGTACTCTCTCTTCCTGTGCCTCCTGGCTGCCCCAATTCTCCACTGAATTCATCTGAACTGAAGTTATTGTATTAGATTTATTGGTGTTTGAATTTTGTTCTCTCCCTCCTCCCTCACCCCATCCCTCAGATGAATATAATTTTCTTAACATAACAAGACAACAGGTGTTAGCCTGGATACAGCATGTTCTGAACTCTCCTACAGTTAAAGCCCTTCTCAATCTGGGTCCAGACTTCTTGTCCAATCTTAGAGAACTTTATTCTCTTTTAAATCTTCTTTGGTTCAGCTAATCAAGTTGGTGGCTAAGTGGTACAGTGGTTAGTGGGCTGAATTTGGAGAGGAATAGATCTCATACAGTCTGCCTCACACTTGTGGAATTAATCTATCCTTGCTGATGTTCTCCCCCTCCCCCCCCCAAAAAGTATCATGTAGTATCTGTTTGAATATTCATCTATATGTACAAGTTGTGGTCTCTCTTTTTTTAGGTTTTTGCAAGGCAATGGGGTTAAGTGGCTTGTCCAAGGCCACACAGCTAGGTCATTATTAAGTGTCTGAGACTGGATTTGAACTCGGGTACTCCTGACTTCAGGGCCGGTGCTCTATCCACTGTGCCACCTAGCGGCCCCAAGTTGTCTTCTCTTGAAAGCAGGGAATGTTTGCTTTTTCTCATTGTCTGTAGAATTTAGAAGAGTGACCGACATAAGCAGGTATTAAATAAATGCTTATTCATTCATTGACTACCTTTGGAAATGACATGGATTCAAATTCACTTCTTTCACCTGCTACCTATACCTTGCACTTTGCTTGTCACATTGTTGGGTTCTAATGAATAATGATTGATTGATTGAATGAATGAATGAATTATGATGCTGCTCAGGTCACTAAAGACTTCCTTTCCTCATTGGTGAAATGATGGAAATAAACAAAAGACCCCCAAGATTATTATCAATGCTAAATCAATGATCTAATACCATCAAAATTCAGTAAATTATTCATCATAATCATAACTAGTAGCTATATAGTGCTTTGAGTTTTACAAAACATTTACAAATATCATCTCATTTTATCTTCATAACAACACTAGGAGTTGGGAGAGAAATAGGAAATTATTGCTCTTTTCCAGATGAGGAAACTGAGGCAGAGAAAATGATGACTTTCCCAGAGTCACAAATTCAGTAAATGTCAGAGGCAGGGTTTGATATCGATCTCCCACATTCCTAGACTTGATATATTCACTGTACTACCTAGTTGACACAATGACTTCCTTGGATCTTTTTTTTTTGTCCCTCTAATTCTAAAGTCTAAGTCTGAATGTATTATTTAATAAACATATATGGAACTGCTGATTTAAATGAAATGCCCAAAACCAGATGGTGAGCCCTAACCCTAATGTCTCATCTTATAATGGGGATAGGTAATCAGCCTGGACTTGTGATTTCATTGTCAGGAGTACTTCCAGATGAGGGAACCCCACCTTATCACTCTGTCAGGAAGGGGATTTGAAGTCAGGTCCACCTGCCTTTGAGGTCAGTTCTTTTTCCAACAAGCTTTGTCACACAAGTATATTTACTTGCATTTATATATATATATATATATATATATGCATATATAAATATATATAACATCTGTATATTTCTTTCATTAAAACCCTGCTTGGAGTCTCTAAAGAGAACCTGGTATCTTAAAACTTAGACCAATGCAGAAAAACTGTCCTGGTGAAATGGCTAGGGACAAATTATGTTTGAAATCTCAGAATACCTCCAGTGAAATTCAGATCCAGTTTCTTCACTTGGTTGGTTAAGGGCTAAAGCATTTTACATTCATATCAGCTCTTTTTGTTAAAGTGTGGACTAGTGACTCTGCTTCAACAGCAAGTGCACTGATGCCCATGAAATCAACACTTGGAATTATTGACTTTAGAACTTTGGATACTTTGAGAGTATTATATTCAAAGGACTGAACTCAGGACAGGTTGGAAGTTTAATTTCATCTCCAACACTTCCTAACTGGAAAAGCCATTTGGTCATTCATATTTATTATCCAACCAAGATTCTGGTAGCTGTTCTCTACTGACCTCCAGGTCATTCCTCTTTCTTTCTTCCTTCATGAACTTGGTGCCTCAATCCTAGAATTTCTATGTGAGCTTGGTGGATAACTTGGGTAGTTATTATCTGATAAATTGATGGAAAGATTTGGGCCAGAATCATATGGATTTAGCAAGTATGGTTTTTCTGGTGTGCTAGAGTGGTCGGAAGTGCACACCTATGTACGAGGGAGGTTTCCCTCAGTAAGATGAAGAGTTTCGGGCTTTGTCTAAGACAGATAAAGAAGGGGATATCAAGGAAAGGTATATGTGTGATGTGGGATGAAGAAAAGAGAACATTCTGTCCAGTCCTGAAAGAAAGTGGTAAGGAAGTCCTCCAGCCAATAAAATCACAAGTCCAGACTTATTGCCTATCCCCATCAAAAGATGAGATGCTAGAGTAGGGTTCACCTTCTGGTTCTGGGTGACTCATTTAAATCAGCAGTTCCATTAAAACCCTACTTGGAGTCTCTAAAGAGGAACCTGGTGTTTATTTAATGGTAAATTTTAGTTAATGCTAAATTAGGACTTACTTAGACTTTGCAATAAGTGTAATGGACAAAAAAAAAAGATCCAAGGAAGTCACTTAGCTACCTAGGTAGTATAGTGGATATATCAAACCTAACTACTGTTCTAATATTAGGAGACTTCAACTTTCTCAATGATACATTCTCTCACATATCTTAATTTTCCAGTTCCTCTGCTTTCTCATATCTTTTTTTTAATTTACAAATTTTCCCCCAATCTCACTCCCCCCCCACAGAAGGCAGTCTGATAGTCTTTACATTGTTTCCATGCTATACATTAATAAAAATTGAATGTGTTGAGAGAAAAATCATCCTTAAGGAAAAAATAAAATATAAGAGATAGCAAAATTGCATAATACATAAGATATTTTTTTTTAGATTAAAGGTAATAGTCTTTGATCTTTGTTTAAACTCCACAATTCTTTCTTTGGATACAGATGGCATTTTCCATTGCAGATGCCCAAAGATATATCCTGACACTGCTTCTCATCAACAAATTAGCTTTAGTAACAGGTCCCAGTCCATTTACTAATCCACCATAGAAAGCCTCATGGTACACTTATTGTCCAAAAATCAATACAGAGAACATTCATACAATCCACACAACTTCAGAGACTATTGAGAAAGAAGCCTGGATCAGTAGAAGGTTTTTGCACCAGATGGTCCTGATTTTGAATCCTAATTCTCTCTGAGATCTATGTGTGTGATCTTGGACCAGTTACCTAAGTTATTAGATTGAGAAAAAGAGAGAGACAGAGACATAGACAGATAAAGAAAGTATTTGTTAAATAATTACTAAATGCCAGACACTGTGCTAGTAATGAGAATGCAAAAGCAGTCCTGACCCTGTAGGAACTTGCATTCTAATCTGGAAAGACAACATATGAAAGAGAGCTGGAAAGTGGAAAGAAAGGGAAAATAGAGGATACTGGGACAAGAATTCTGTGAAGGAAATGAAGGTCAGCGAGTGTGAGACTGGGCCTCTTCCTCAAATTCCTCTTTTGGAATAATAAGAAAACTTTACCTAAAGGATCTCTTGAAGCTCGAAATCTATGACCTTTTTATTTACTTTCCTTACAACGTTTATTTGAGCCCTTGTTGGGTCTTGAGAGCTTCCAATGACTCCCTAATACTTCCAAAGTCAAATGTCTTCTTCTCTGGCATTTGTATAGTCTTCATAGCCTGCCTCTTTGTCATAAATTCTTCCTCTCCATTCACTCTATGGTACAACCAAACTGAATTTCTATATTGTCCTCACATATAACACTCATTTACCAACTCTGAAATCTTATATAAGCTGGCCTCCACACCTCAATAGCCACCCTCTTCACTCATGTCTCTTAGAATCATTAGTTTCCTTCAAATCTCAGCTTGATTCACTGTCTACATCAGAGATTTTTACCTTTGCTTGTGTGATCACTCATTTTGGACTCTGGCAAAGTTTATGGAGTCCTTCTCTGAGTCCCTTTAAGTGTATAATATATATATATATATATATATATATATAAATATATATACAATAAATATAAATATATAAAATAAAATAAAGCATATGTAATTACAAGGAAAAAAATTATGCTTTTTAAAAATGTGACTTTTTTCTTTTCCTCATATATGTTCTAAATCCCTTGAAATGACCCCAGGCCTATATAAATCCTTTCCATATTCCCACAACAATTCCATATTTCCTTTTCCCCAATAAATTTGCCTTATTTTTCAAAATATATGACATACATACTTATACATGTAAATCTCCTCTGGGTTATGGTTAGTTTCCTGAATACAGGGATTAATTCACTAATTAATTCTTAATTCAGTAATATGAGTCAGATACTTAATAAATGCATGTTGATTGATTTATAAACTTCCATCCAACATCTAACGCTTTATCTACGTTTCGTACCTTCTCCTAACACCTCTTTCATAATATAGGATTCGTCTTCAAGTTTCTATGGATTTGGAGGGTTATGTCTTTGCCAGACTGGTCTGTCTGGTTGTAACATTTTGAGTTTGTACAGGCTCCTTCCTTCCATCTCATGAATGTAGGTAGGTAAGGTTACCACCACCTTTCCTCCCTTCTTCCCATCCATCATCATCAATGGGCAACCAAATGATAGCAGCCAAGAGAAGGATAGGGAGTGTTTAGTTTGCTGATATATAAAACTGGGCTGATGGATGCTCCAAGGATAAGTCACAGCCCTTGTGGTTCTTGAAACCAGCCAATCCCCAAAGGAAAAGTAGTTAGAAGAGGGCTGGGGAAGTAGGCCCATCCTTACTAAATGGGAACATTTAGACAATGAGTCTATTGTAAGCCAAGACATTACCAAATAATTTTGGACATTCTTCAAACTCCTCTACTCAAACAACAGGCACACCTAATAATTATTCCACTGGGCTTCTGGAAAGATGGTCTAGCAGATTGCATAGTCATTTAATACATAGTGACTTCCACTTAGGTGTGACCTAAGTCTTTCTATATGATTCCTCATAAATTAAACTCTCTGGGAAAAGAATCTGATACTGATGAATGGTGGTGGTGATGATGATGATGATCAAAGAACTATCATTCTATAGAACTATATAATATGTTGAAGGAGCTCAGAACATTTGACAGAAGGAAGGAAGGAAGGAAGGAAGGAAGGAAGGAAGGAAGGAAGGAAGGAAGGAAGGAAGGGAGGGAGGGAAGGAAGGAAGGAGGGAAGGAAAAACTAACATTGTAACCCAGATAAATGATTTGGGATATGTAATTGTAGAAGTAGATTTTGAGATGTGGAAAGAATATCAGTATCCTATATAAGAAATCAAACAACTTCTGTAAATACCTTCAAGGAGAGGGGATTGATCAATTCTGAAATCATTCCACTGTACTTTTGGACCACTCAGATTTATTAGGAAGTGTTACATGACATAAAATCTAAATTTACTTCTTCACAACTTGTCTTCATTGTTCCTGTTCTTCCCACAAATCTCATCCCTTTAACATGATAACCTTCTCCAAATGAACATCCCAAATTGCTATGGTGTGGACTTAAGGTCCTTTCTTCACCATCCTGATCGTCCTTTTCTGGAAACTCTCCAGTTTATCAATGCCTTCCTTAAACTGTGGTAGCCAGAATTGAACATATTTCTGATGAGGTGTGAAGAGAGCAAATATGAAGGGACTCTTACCCTCGTATTCCCGGAAGCTTAATGCAACACAAGATTGTCATTACTTTTTGAGGCTGCTATATCATACTACTGACTCATATTAGGTTTGCAGTTCCCTTAACCACCAGATCTTTTCCTGAACAATTGCTTTCTGTCCCTTCCTTCTCCATTTTATGCTTGTAAAGTTGACTTTTTTAACATCCAAGTGGCTATTTATCTCCACTGAGTTTGACCTCATGAAACACTCTAGCAGGCAGAGAAGTTTTTGCATCCTAAGCTTCTACCATCCTGTCAACTAGTAAGCCCTCAAAGTTTTTGTAATTCGCAAATTTGATTAGCATATTCTCTCTTCCCTTATTTAAGGAATTGATAAAAAGGTTTTTCAGTATAGTCAAGCACAAATTTCCAAAATATCCCACTGGAGACTCCCACCATGTTAGCATCGAACCATTAATAGTTTAAACCCAAACTATTTATTTATGTGTGTAGATCTCCTCTGGGCTATGGTTAGCTTCCTGAATACAGGGATTCATTCATTTTTGATTTAACAGCAGCTACTTAATAAATGCATGTTAACTGATTGATTTACAAAGTTCCATCCAACATGTAACACTTTATCTATATCTAATATAGCTCTCTCCTTATTCTTTAAAAGGAAAGCATCGGAATAATTTTAATAATAAAATAATAACCATTTTATATGATACTTACTTAAAATACTATATAACATTTTATATGATACTTACTCTTTGCCAGGCAATGTCCTAAGCAATTATTATGTCATTTGATCCTCACAACAACCCTGAGAGCTAGATGTGATTATTATAACTATTTTACAGTTGAGGAAACTGAAGTATACAGAGTTTAGGTAACTTTCTTAAGGCTTTACAACAAATAAGTGTCTGAAAACCAGATTTGGAATCAAATAATTCTGACTCCAGACCCAGCACTCTATCCATTGTACCACTTAGTTGGCCAAAAATATATTTATATATGTGTGTGTGCATGCATGTATTATATATATATATATATATGTATGCATATATATATATATACATATATATATAAATTAATTGCATGTGGCAGGTAGAAAGATGGCAGAAAATCAGAAATATAGGAAGGGACCAGGTGATGAAGGAATTTAAAAACTAGAGGGGAAAAGAAAACTCAGATGATTTTACATTTGGCCTTACAAGAAATAGGGAGCTATTGTACTTCATCAAATAAAGGTGTGGGGGCTGAAGGGAGGACATTCAAGGCTAAACTTTAGGAAGATCACTTTGACATCTGAGTGGACACTGGATTGGAATGGGATGAGACTGGAGGCAGAGAAATTAACCGAGATTTGAGGATGATCCCCAGTTTGTGAACCTGGGTGACTGGAAGATGGTGGCACAGTAATAGGGAAATTAGAAATGTTTGGGGAGGAAAGATGAAGAGTTCAACTTTGGACACGTTGAATTTAAAATGTACGTGAGATGTCCAGTAATAGATATTCAATTATTGTTAGTCCTTGTTTTTTTGTGAGTTTTACTTTGGGGTTTTTTTTTGCAAGACAATTGGGGTTAAGTGATATGCCCAGGGTCACATAGCTAGTAAATGTCAAATGGCTGAGGCTAAATTTGAACTCAGGTCCTCATGACTCCAAGGATGGTGCTGTATCCACTACTCTATCTACCTAGTTGAAGAAAGGAGATTGATAGTTGAGAGAAGTTAGGGCTAGACAAATAAATCTAAGACTCATCTGCATAAAGTTCGTAATTGAAACCATAAGAGCAGATAAGGACACAAAGAGATATAATTTTAGAGAGACTAAAGAGGGCTCAACTGAATAACCCTTCAATAATACCTTCTCTGGAGGTGGAAAAAATGAGGAGATTTGGGAAATCATGATTGTTATATTCAAGAATATGAAGGGATATTATGTAGAAATAATGTCACTTCTTCAGAGTTTTGCATTCATATAGATTTTGGGGCTTTACGATTTTTCACACAATTTTTTTTTGACAAGGGCAGAGTTGTTTCTCGTGAGTCTTGCCTTCCTCATACTAAACAGTTTCAGGTCTTTAACTACTTATGTTATCATCTCATTTTTTTGTCCTTTCACCATCCCTCGTCATCCATTCTGAATAGGCTAAGTTAAATGGATATTAGCCTTATGTTGCTCATTTCCACACTTGACTAATTTTGTATCATTAGCTTAAGAATGTTCCTTAATATTTTAAAGTACCTAAAATAATTTAGAACAGCCAATAGGCAGAGGCGATAGAGTACTGAGCTTCAAGTCAGAAAGATTCAATTCTAGTTCAAGACACTAGCTATGTGAACCTGGGCAAGTCATTTAACGTGTGTGCCTTGGTTTCCTTAACTGCGAAATGAACTATAGAAAAAACAGCAAACTACTCTAGTAACTTTGCCAAGAAAAGCCCATTTGGGGTTACAAAGAGTCAGGAACAACTGGAAAATAATTGAGCAACAATAACAGAAAGCTGATTTACCTCAAACTAAACATTTGAACTTAGTGCTAGAATGTTAAATTCTATCCTCCAATGTCCTCTTTACCTATCCTTAGTTGCAAATTAATTGCCAATCTCCCCTTTGCCAAAAGAAGGCAGTTCTCAACCATGCTTTCTTTGTGTTGGTGATACTAATACTCTAATTTTAATTTTTAAGTTGAAAAACAGATCACCCCCTCTATTGAAAGAGGCAAAGGAGGGGATTTGGGGAGAGGGGGAAAAAGGTTGATTTTTTTTCAACTATCAACAAAATAGAAAGAGGTGTGGGCCAATGGAAAGAGTACTGAGTTTATAATCAAAAGATCAGGATTTGAACTGTGATTCTAATATTGCATTCTTGTGTAAACATGGAAAGAATTTTGTCTTTCTAAGTCTTAAATTTTCTCTCATCTGCAGTATGGGAGTGATAATGGAAATAAATTCATAGGTGAACCTACTTCACTGAGTTGTTTTAAGGAAAGGTGTTGGAAGTTTTAGCCAGCCATAGAAGTGTGAATGTATATTATTGAGAAGACAGAAATTCCTTAACACCAGAACCTTTTAATTTGAGGAAAGAAGCTTTTAAACTTAATAACCAATAAGAGCTTATCTTCTCCCCCCCCAACTCCCAACTGTTGTCTTTTGTATTTGAAGAGGAACAATATGACCTTACTATGTCAATATACAGTGTATCTAACTGTGGCTGATCAGAACATCAACTCAAAGGTTCTCCCACAGATTGGGTACCAATAATCTGTGTGAACATTTAGATTTGGAGGTACTCCTAAATCTGTACATCTGCTTCTTCTGAGATACTTTAATTCTGCTTGACTATTAGAGCACAGCTCCTTCTTTGATAAGGGCATACCCCATGACAGGTGGTCCTGTGCCAGTGTCTTCCATTCTTATAATCATTTCCAAAGTTTTTCAGAGTTACCTTGAGAGTGTCTTCATATCATTTCTTCTGACCTTCATGAGAGTATTGGGTGAATTGTCCATTAAATGGTCTTTTAGGCAGCTATATACATATATATGTATATATATAGATATATATATAAATATATATGTGTGTGTGTGCATGCACATATATGTATATATGGCATTTGAACAATATATACATATATGTATATGTATACATACATATGACATTTGAACAATGTGACCAGTTCATCAGAATTGCACTCTATGCTGTAGAATTTAAATGCTTGGCAGCTCAGTCTAAGTGTCTGGTACCTTATTTTGACGAGTGATCTTCAGAAACTTTCTATCACAATTCAAATGAAAGTGATTCACTTGGTGCTTGTAGACTATCTGGGTTTCACAAGCATATAACAATGAGGTCAATACAATCACTCTGTGGATCTTCAGTTTGGAAAGCAACTTACTACTTCTTCTTTCCCACACTTTCCTTGAGACTCTCCCAAATACTGAGCTATCTCTGGCAGTGCATAGGTCAATATCATCACTTTTGTGTTCATCCCTGGAAAGTATACTGTCAAGTTAAATGAATTGATCCACAACATTCACAATTTCTTCATTTTGCTGTAACTGAAGTTTTCACAGATGGATGTTGTGATACTGACTGATGGAGAACCTCTGTTTTCTTGGTGTTGATTGTCAGGTCAAAATTAGCACAAGCAAAATAGAACTGATCCATACTCTTTCAACTCAGACTCAGAGATTACAATGAATGCACAATCTCCTGTAAACAAAAAGCCATGTGCTAACTCTCCCTTCCCTTTAGTCCTGGCTTGCAGCTTTTTCAAGTTAAATAATTTACAATCAGTTTGGGAGCTAACCTTGAGTCCTTTATCATCCTTGTTAAAGGTTTGCTAAAAAGCATGGGAGCAAACACAACCCTGTTTTGACTCCATTTAGTGGCTGGGAATGTGTGAAAATATCAGTTATCCAGAACCTGTGCAAGCATGATGTCTTAGAACTGGCACACTGACTACATTCTCTAGGCAATCAGATTTTGCCAAAAATCTTCCATAGTCTCATGACTGACAGTTTCAGATGCTTTGATCAGATCAAAGAAGATTGTGAATAGACCTCTATTCTATTCCTAGCATTTCTTTTATAGATGTTAGGCAACAAACATCTCATGACCATTCCTTGGCCCTCTCTGAAGTCACACTGGTTCTCAGGTAGATAACCATCTTCAGGTGAAGGATCAGTCCATTAAAGAGCACTATCTCCTGAAGGGAGAGACATATGCCCCATGATTGTCACCTATTTCCTTTTCCTTTATAGAGATGGATGATGGAGGCATCCTTGAACTCTTAGGAGGTAACCACCTCTTACCATATAATCTGGAAGATCTCAGTCAACTTGTGTTGACTGCCTTGTAAATCTCACCTAGAATAGAAACAGCACCAGGTTACCACATGAGTAGAGCCCTAATGACTCTCAAAATCTTTCTTCAGTTGAAAGTTCTGTTAGATAGGGATTGACTGCAATTTGAGATTTATGCTCAATAGCTTCAGCTTTGGCTGATGGATGATCTGTTGAAAACATTATGGAGGTGTTCAGTCAGTCTATCAGGATTATCCTTATCACTAATCAATGTGACTCCATCAGCATCATAGCTCTACAGACAGCCTTCAGAACATCAAAAAAGTGTTTTGGATTTTTGCTATCAGCATAAAATTGAATTTCATCTGCTGAGCCAAGAATCCTGCATCTCTCTAAGCTTCCCCTGCACTTTACTTTTGATGGAGTTAAATGATGTCATCTTAGGAAAAAAAACAAACTATCCTGCTAGTAAAGTGAGTCCTCACTTTTCATTTAATAACTTCTGAATTTCCCTATAATTTTCATGAAACAAATTCAGATGCTTGTGAGTGGTTTGGTCCAGATGAGTAAATATAGTTGTATAAACTACTCTACCCACTTTTTGTCTGTTCCACTGTTGCCAACTATATGTTGAATCAGTTTTCCCTCCAAATTAGCAACAAACTGTTCTCACATGGAGATGTTCTCTAATCTGTTGACATTAAATTTTCTAATTGTCATCCGAAAGAACTTAATAAAGCTAATTCAAAGTTAATAGAGGCTATCCCCAATTCACGACATCTCCAGGTCTAAAGTGTATTTTTCTAGATGCCAAATCGCCCTATTTCACATCATATTGGGAAACATCTCATATTCTGTGGGAAAGCAAACTTTTATCTCAAAAATGCATCTTATATTTGTTTTATTGTAAAGGAGAGTTGTCTGGGAGCCAAGGCTGAGTCAGAGTTCTGAGACTTAGGTATTTAAAGAAAAATACCTGAAGAACTCATTAGAACTTTCAAGGACTATGACTAGATGCCTCTGAAATGTCTATCCTCGAAATTATTTTCACATCAGAATTTTTTTAAAAGAGGAAGCAAAACCTTTCTACATTGGAAAGCAATTTTCATACAACATATTTGCTCTTCATGTTACATATAAAAAATTTCATAGGGTTCAGAAAGGATTCAGGGGTAGAGGGAGGGAAGTGACTTGCTAGATCCTTATAGGCAGTTAGTATAGGTATTTATAGTCATAGATTTAGAAAAACTGAAAGTGACCTTGAAGTCATCTAGTTCAGCCTTCTAATACCAAAGAGAAAACTTGAGACCCAGAAGTTTTTGGCAACATACCCAAGATCAGTAGTAAGTGCCAGAATCTGGGTTTGATCCC
This sequence comes from Macrotis lagotis, assembly GCF_037893015.1. Taxonomy (NCBI): domain Eukaryota; kingdom Metazoa; phylum Chordata; class Mammalia; order Peramelemorphia; family Peramelidae; genus Macrotis; species Macrotis lagotis. The sequence continues at coordinate 295,169,419 of NC_133660.1, read as the reverse complement.
ATGTTCTGATTATAGATCTAATTTTTTCCCATTTCCCCTATAATTGATTCCCATCCTCAACCTGGATATTCATGTTGGGCACTAGAATTTTGCCACTTTCCACTCCTTGGAGCATGGAGGTCACTTTACAGTGATCAGCTCATAATTCTATTTTTAAGTGTCCTAGTAATCACCTGGTATCAGTGTTAAATAGGAGTCTAGAAGCCATGGATGGGAATCCCCCACAAGGGGATAAAGAATCACTTGAGGTCTTCTTAAAGATCTCTAAGGATAGGTGACCTGTCACTTTTCAGGGAAGCCCAGTTTCCTTTTGATTCCTTCAAATGTTCAGAAAGTTTTGACATATCAGTAGAATGTAAACTCCTGGGGTGGAGCCAAGATGGTGGCAGGAGTACAGCCTCTCTTAGGTGTTCTCTTCAAAATATTTCAAAAACCTTAAAATTATGACTAACTAAATTTTGAAGAGACAGACCCCATGGAAAGATTCAGTGAAGCAATTCTCCAGCCCAAGGTAACCTAGAAAATAGTGAGAAGACTCTGTTCCATGGGGTTGGAGGGGTGGCAGCAAACTGGAGAGGAGCTTCAGTCTCCCAGAAATAGCCCCAGGGTACCTGGGAGCACTGGCTCCTGTCAGCAGAAGTAGTTTCCTGACCTGCACCCCAAGGAGCACCAAGCACAACTTGGAAGATCAGCAGGGAGACCATTGCCAGAGCGAACCAAAGCCCAGACCATTCTGGCCCTCAGCCCAGCTACGGCACTCAGCACAGCCCAGATCCCAGGAAATGGAAGCAGGCCCATGGAGCCGCCCAGAAGGAACCGCCCAGCAGTTGCTAAAATATTTCATATAAAAGATATTTTTTTTTGCAATTATATGGAAGGGAGAAGGCAAGAGGGAATGAGGGAATCTTCACTCTCATCAGAAATGGCTCAGAGAGGAAACAGCATATACACACTCAATAGGGTATAGACATCTAGAGTAAAAAGGAGAGAAGGGGGACAGGGGGAGGGGAGGGGGGATGTAAGTGATAGAGGAGAGGGTAGATGATAGGAGAGGATAGTCAGACATAACACATTTTCTCTTTTTTGCTTTTTGCAAGGTGGCGGAATTGAGTGACTCATCCAGGACCATGGGACTAGGTGGTTGCTGGGTCTCTGGGGTGGGATGTGGTCTTGGGGCCTCTTGGCTCCAGGGCCAGTGCTCTGTCCACTATGCCACTTGGCTGCCCCATGACACATTTTTGAAGAGGGACAGAGTGAACGGAGAGAGACAATATAATCGATGGTAGCAAGGAGGAATGAATGGAGGGAATTACAATCAGCAGCAGCAATGGTGGAAAAATATGGAAGTAACTTCTATGATGGACTTATCATAAAGAATGTGATCCACCTGAGACAAAGCTGATGGTATAACAACACAGACTGAAACACAGTTTTTCTCTCTCTTTTACTTTATTTCTCATGAGGTTTTATATTTTTGTGGGGGAGGGCTTAAATAAGAATATTTTAGTAATGTGTAAATAAATTAAAGAAAAAAAATTTTAAAAATTAGTGTTCCAAAAAAGAGCAAAGAGTAACATTTTTATTCAGTAATCATTGTATAAATCATCTATAAATCATTGTCATTTATACTAATTCCAATTATCATTAAGCTTTTGATTCAGTTGTGGTATATGAATGTGAGATATGGGATATATGAACATGATAGAAGATTATTGTTCTATAAGAAAGTACGAGCAGGTAGACTTCAAAAATTCCTGGAAAGACTTACATGACTGATGCTGACTGAAATAAGCAAAACTAGGAGAACACTGCACACATTAAAGAAACACAATGTGATGAGCAACTATGATAGACTTAGTTTCTCTCAGCAGTTCAATGAAAAAGACAATTATAAAAGATTTCTGATGGAAAACGTCATCCATGTCCAGAGAACAAACTATTGAGATTGAATGCAAACCAAGACATATTTGTTTTCATTTTTTAAAATTTGTTTTATTTTTCTTTTTCATGGTTTTCCCCTCCTTTGTTCTTCTTTCACAACATGACTAATATTGAAATGTTAAACAAGATGGTACATATCCAACCTATGTCAGATCACTTGTCATGGGGTGGGGGGAGAATGGGGATGGAAGGAATGGAAGTAGAAAAAATGTGGAACTCAAAATCTTACAAAAAATAAATGTTGAAAACTAGTCTTACTTGTAACTTGGAAAACTAAAATAAAATCTCACAGAAATGCTTAAAAAAAAAATGTGAACGCCTACAGAGTTCTGTTCATTCTTTGTGTTTGAACCCTCATCACCTATGTCAGTTCAGAATGTGCAGTAGATATTTTGCAATGCTTGTGGAGGGATTTCATTGATTCTGTATTTCCAGTTTCTGTATCTTCCAAGCATTGCTCTCCCAATTCCCCTCCTCTCTCTTTCTTCACCAGCAGTCTTTCCATCATGGACCTTCTTCCTCTTCACCCTCTGCTTTCAAGCTCTATATTATATGTTGTCTCCAAAACAAATGGGAGGTCCTTGAGGAGAGGTATTGGCTTTTGAGGTCTGAATTTATATTGCCAAGGATTACCATATAGTAAGTGCTTAATAAATCATTTGTCTATGTATCTCCATGTGTACTTATCTGTAGATGATGCATTCCTACACCTATGTTATTGTATCTGCATATCCATATTTCTGTATCTGTATGCATGTAAATGTCTATGTATCTGTTTATGTATGCATGCATCTATGAATTGGAGTCTATATAAAACATGTATCCAGCATCTATGTATTTAGTTCTATTCTTCCGGTTCCAGTAGAATTCTTCCATAGGATTTCCTTTCAAAATAGGATCAGAGGATTATAGATATGCTTGAAAATACCTATTATGCCACATCCCCACCCTAGTATTCTCTTCTTCAGGCTAAATATCCTCAATTTCACTTTTGTTCTATAAGTAATTTTGAACAGGTGGATTTCAGAAAAACCTGGAAAGACTTACATGAACTAGTCCAGAGTGAAGTGAGCAGAACCAGAGGAACATTGTACAGTAACAGCAACAATGAGGATAAACTTAGTTCTCTTCTCAGCAATTCAATCATCAAAGACAATTGTAAAAGTCTTATGATGGAAAATGCATCTATATCCAGAGGAAAAACTATGGAGTCAAATCAAAGCATACTATTTTCACTTTTTTAAATTTGTTTTTCATTTCTTGTGGCTTTTCTCTTTTGTTCTGATTTTTCTTTCACAACCTAAGGTAGAAATACGTTTAATATGATTGTGTGTGTGTGTGTGTGTGTGTGTGTGTGTGTGTGTGTGTGTAACATATCAGATTGCTTGTTGATTTGGACAGGGAGGCGAAAAGAGAGAGAGGGAGAAAATTTTACAAAAATGAATGTTGAAAACTATCTCTGCATATGATTAAAATATTAAGAGAAAAATAAATATCCTCAATTTCTTCAGTCTATTATTATACAACATGATCTTCAGATCCCATCCTGGTCACTCTCCTCCAAACACTCCAGTTTATCAATACCTTTTGTTAATCCAGGACTATGATGTGATTTCTCCCTAGGATGTTGGTAGTCATGATTCAACACTCAATGGGCAAACCTGTGACTTCATGAGGAATTATGGTTGGTGATTATTATGGCACTCTCTAACCATGGTTGCCAAAGAAAGGTGACCCAGGAACCTCAGATGCCATTATTCATCAAGAGGAATTTATCTGGGTACCAGATACTCAGATCCCCTGCTTATATGAACACACCTAACCAAACTTGCTTTCCAGCTGGGGGAAGCAGCTGTAGATGATTCCCATGCCTACCTAAAGGCAGAACTAAGAGAATTCAAGAACTCACTCTTTGACCTATAAACAGACATATCAATCTTGGGATGATTTCATGTGACTAGACAAACGCCCTGAGAATTTCCTCCTTGTGGAGGTGGTAGATCAACAAAAACAAATGTATATTTGTTTCATTAGCAAGCAAAAAGTCAACACATGTGTCAGCGATGGTAATACAAAGAAAGGCAAAAAACAGTTCCTGCCTTCAAGGAACCTGTATTCTAATATGAGAGATAACATGAAAATACCTTGGCCCATACAAGATACATACAGAGTAAATAAAGGTAATAGGAAAGACGAAGACATTAGCAGTTGGACAACCACTATAAAAAGTGGAGGTAAAGGAATGTCCCAGGCATGTCATGGAGATGAAGTATGGAATATTGTTTTTAAGGAACTACAAGAAGTCTGTGTGTTTGGTTCACAGAGCATAGGAAGGAGAAAGGGGTTTAAGGAAGGTACAAGAGACCAGGTTAGGAAGAGCTTTAAATGCCAAAGTCTTTTTGCTAATGGATTCCAGTGAAAGCTCCAGTGATGTTCATTGGGAAGTGGCATGATGAAACCTAAGATTTAAGGGGAAAAAAAAACAAAACAAAAATCAGAGTTAGAATAAGTCAAAGTACCCATAGTACTTGGTTTTTTTAATTTCATGATACCAAATTTCTCTAAGATTTTACTATTTATCATATATATATATAAAATATCGATATATATATATATATCGATAATAGGGATATAGATATATAGATATATTTAATTACTTCTTATAGAAATCAATTGATGGCTTTTTGAAAAAGTGCCCACAAGAGACTAAGGATAAGATTTGCAGCTATAAAAAGGGGAATTTGAGGTAGGAAGGTGATGGAACAAGAAGTAGGTTACTTATGACTGGGTCGGATATCAGGCTCTGTTTGGACACGACATTCCCCCATAAGACTATGTGGTAGTTCCCCAGCAGGGTAATGCTCATCCACCTACTGTGGTTTCATGAGGAAGATGCTACTGGCATGTAGATTTTTTAAATTTATTTTTATAGTCAGAGGATAAAAGAGATATTACCCAGGAGAAAAAACAAAAGCAGAGTTGGAAAGACAAAAGATGAGGGTGGAGATATTAAAAAAAAAAAAAACAGATCTTACTAACTTGTTGTAGAGGTAGAGTCATTCGTGATGCCTAAATACCATGGGCACAGGAACAGTAATAGGGAACAGCAGAGGCATCCATCAACATTTTCAGAGCATAGAAAAAGCCCAGAGATTCTGATATCTGTGAAGCAATCCCCCTACAAGTTCTCACAAGTGTTTGAAGAGCTATCTTCCATTCCATGTGGTTTTCATTCATTTTAGTCATGTCAGAAACACTCCATGACTCCATGTTTGGGTTTTCTTGACAAAGATACTAGAGTTCTTTGCCGTTGCCTTCTCCAGTTCATTTTATAAATGAGAAAACTGAGGCAAACAGGGATAAGTGACTTGCCCAGGGTCACACAATTAGTATCTGGGGCCAGGTTTGAACATGAGTCTTCCTGACTCCAGGTCTGGTGCTCTAGCCACCAAACCACCCAGCTCTCCTCCCATCCTATGGTGCCAGGGACAGAGAAGGGGTGCTTGGCATCACCTTGTAGATAATGATAGTAATGATAGTACCTAACACATAGGTCTGTTGTAGGATTCCTGGCACCATATGAAAGCACTTTGAAAACTTTAAATAGATATGTATGTGAGTTATCATTAAAGCATTGTTTTCACTATATCACAGCTGGCCTTTGACTAGATATCAGGGTATCCGCAGTGCAAGTCACCCACAGTTTGCCAAAAAAATGGTCTGGGGAATTTTTAAACCTGAGAACAGTTGCAAGTATTTACATAGGTTTACAGTGGACTTTATAAATACCTCATTTTATCTTCCCAACCCATTGAAAGAGGGGTTCAGGCTCCTCCTTACCATATCACCAGGGGTCAATCTTGAAGCAATCTGTCTGGGTGAGACTGGGAGATAACAATAGTAATAATAATAATAATAATAATAATAATATCACCCAGTTAGGTGACCCTTTACACAGAATACATGTCTGTCTGTGGGCTAGTTCCATCTTAGGTAGGCAATGCTTTGTAAAGGTGAGCAGGCTAGAAATGTGCCATTCTTTGCTTCCCTCTCTCCTCTCCCTTTCCCTTCCCTTTCTGAACCTCTTTTCCTACCCGTATTCCCTCTCCTTCCTCCCTTTCTCCCTCCATCTTTCTTCCATCTTTCTTCCTTTCTTCCTTTTCTTTTCCTTTCTTTCTTCCTTTCTTTCTTTCATGCTTCCTTCTTTCTGTTTCTTCCTTCCTTCCTTTTTCTTTCTTTCTTTCTTTCTTTCTTTCTTTCTTTCTTTCTTTCCTTCTTTCCTTCTTTCATCCTTCCTTCTTTTATTTCTTCTTCTCTTTCTTTTTTCTCTTTCTTTCTTTCATTTTTCTTTTGTTTTTACTTTTTCTTTCTTTATTTATTCCTTTCTTCCTTCCTTCCTTTCTTTCTTTGTTCCTCCCTCCCTCCCTTCCTTCCTCCCCCTCCCTCCCTCCCTTCCTTCCTTCCTTCCTCCTTCCTTCCTTCCTTCTTCCTTCCTTCCTTTCTTCCTCCCTCCCTCTCACTCTCTCTTTCTCTCTCTCTTTCTTTCTTTCTTTCTTTCTTTCTTTCTTTCCTTCTTTCTTGCTTTCTTTCTTGCTTTCTTTCTTTCATCTATCTATTCCCAGTCCCTTTCCTTTCTATTCTTAATTATATAACATGATCCTTGGATCAGCTCAGATTTCAAGCTGAGAGGAGACTTAAACACCTCATTACTCCATCTGGGATTTTCTTGGCAAAGATACTGGAGTGTTTTGCCATTGCTTTCTCTCATTTGCCAGATGAGAAGGCTGAGGCTGAGAGAAGCTGAGATGACTTGCCTAGGGTGCCACACCTGGTCAGGATCTCTTGAGCTGCCTCTAGGTAGGAAAAGGAGGATGGGGTAAACTGGGAGATGAAGGTGACATTAAAAACAAAGTATTATGACATTTTTTTAAAAGTCCAGAAGCATTCCCAGCAATAAGTAGTACATTCCCCAAGTTCTGAGCTATCTCATCATTCTCAAGAAGTGGAAAATCTGGATGCAGAGAGATGAATCAGCCCTTGGGTTGTTCCTTCCCTGGCCCTTAGAAAGCAGAGGAGTCCGCCCATCAGGAGGCAGGACCAGAGATTCAGGAGGTTTCAGCAAACCCCATTCCCCTATCCTGGCCAAAGTTCGGCTAGTCCTCCCCGCCCCTGGCCTGACAGACAAGGGTTGGGATTGGTTCCTAAGGCTTTGGACTCATCAGAAACAGTTAAAAATGATCAGAGGAAATGATGCTAGGAAGGAAGCAGTCAGAGAGAAGGAAGGTACATCTTTCCATGGACTGAAATCCATCCATTGAGGAAAGAGAGGTGTAGTTTCCTTCAGGGCAGCTGCAATGTTGGAAGCTTGGGGAAGAGAGGTATAGAGAAGGTGAAGGGAGCTTCCCCAAGAACAGAAAAGACCTTTTTCAGATTAAGGGTGAAGGTGGAATTTACTTGCTTGCCAAATAAGAGCAGAATTGCAAAGGGCTAACGAGTGAATTTAGAAAGGCAACATGGGGATGAGAACTATGGATTGTGAGGAAAAAACAAAGGTCAATGGGGTCCATAAGATTAAGAGAAACTGGGAGGTGAATGGGAAATGTGAGATCAAGGGGCAAGTGGCAGCCAATGGTCAGCCTCAAGGGAAGCAAGAAGCCAATGGCAAGTCTATGGCAGTCAGCAGTGGACTGCCAGTGTACAGTTGGGAGGAAATCCAGAAGCACAACCTGCCGACAGACCAGTGGTTGGTGATCCACCGGAAGGTCTACAATGTCACCAAGTGGGCAGACAGGCATCCGGGAGGTAGCCGGCTTCTCAACCACTATGCTGGAGAAGATGCCACGGTAAGCAACGGCTTCCAAGTATCCCTCAGCAACTCTCTGTTTAAGGGAATGGATGTGGGTCTGAATGTGTGTGAGTGTATGAGTGTGTGTGTATGTGTGTGCACACATGTGTGTGTGAATGCAAGCATGTATATGTGGGTGTATGTATGTAGGTGTGGGTGTTGCTCATGGGTCTGTGTATGTGAGCATTTGTGTCTGAATGCAAGCATGTGTGTGTGACCATGTGTCTGTGAGTGAGTGTATGAGTGTGTCTACATATGTATGAAACTGTGAATGTGTCTGTGTATGTATGAGTGTGGATGTGAACACGTGGACATATGAATGCTAACATGTGTTTGTTGCTCATGTATTTGTTGGGGGGTGGGGAAGGGGAAAACAGAAATGGCTCAACCCGTGGCCCAGAGGCACCTGCAAAGACATGTTCAGGCTTGAGAGGTCTCACCCATTCCAAAACTGATCTTATAGGATTTGGCCCCAGCCAGAAATGAGAATGGAATAAGCTGCCAGGCCTAAGAGGGATATGCAGTGTTTGGGTTAATCCTATAATCTGAGCTGTTAGACCATGCCAGTCACTTTACAGAGAAGGGACCCTCTGTTTCCAGAGTCATTCGCTTTCACTGTACCACCCCTTTGTTCCAATGCCATCCCACACTTACTCTGGAACCACAATCTATTGGATTTCTCTGAGCTTTTGTGTCTCCATCTATAAAATGAACTCTAATAACTTTGAGCTCATAAAGTTACCTTCAAGATCAAATGAGAAAATGATAATAATTTTCAAAATTTGAAATAGCGCTCCAAGCATTGTAAAGGTAACCCTAGGACATTTTAGTGGCATAGTGGATAGAGCCCTGAACTTGGAGTCAGGAAGACCTGAGTTCAAATGTGACCTTAGATATTTTCTAGCTGTGTGTCTCTGGGTAAGTCATTTAATGCTTGTTTGCCTCTGTTTCTTTATAAAATGTGTTTAATAACAGTCACTTCCCCTTAGAGTGGTTTTGTTGATCAAATGAGATGATATACGCAAAGCACCTGGCAAGTGGCTGGCATACAGTGGTTGTTATTCCTCCTTATGCCTTAATAATGAGTATTCCTCCCTCCCACTGGCCCAAAGAATTTCCCATAAATTATCTCATTTGATTTTACCAATTATCTCTATTGTATAAATGAAGAAACTGAAACTTAGAGAGGTTAAATGATTTCCCCAGGGTGAGTCATTTTTTTTTGCAAGTCAATGGAATTGTGACTTGCCCTAGGTAATAATTGAGTGTCTGGGGTCTATTTTGAACTCAAGTCCTCCTAGCTCCAGGGTCAGTGCTCTATTGACTGCACCATCTGGCTAACCCCAAACTAGGTCATTTCTTGAGCACAATTTGGATTCAAGTCTTTCTGACCTAAGTTGAGTATTCCATTCATTGTGCCATCTAGCTACATAACAGAAATCTATGTAATCTATATATATTATTAAATTATTATAATTACTTTACATCCTGTGGTAGCTGATCATGACAGCCAGTTGAATTACTTCCATCCCCAGGAGATCGCCTAGAAGGGCAAAGATATTAAGGGATTTGAATAGATCTTGTATAATATAGTGGTAAATGTTTAACAACTGGCTCTCCAAAAAAATGTACATAGGACATGCTTTTAAGGTTAATTTTTATTATTAATATGTCCTCTAACACTTTCTAAAAGCTAGACAAACTGCAAAATAGTCAATCACACCCTGATTTGCAGTGTGAATGTTCACAATGAAAATCTAATGATCAAGTTAGAGTTGGCTCCAATATACACACTAGCATATACCTAATTAAGGACAATCATCCTCATCTCAACTCTAATAATTTGAAAGAAAAGCTGAGAATGATTGAGGATTTGTTCAAACATCGTGGAACATGGAAGAATTTCAGCCATCCTCAAGAGCATGAGTTGTAGGCAAGAGACGTGAGCTTTTACACTCGGGCTTGGATACTTAATGACTTTGGAGGAGTCATTGCCCTTCTCTTAGGTTTAATTTTCTGTCCCTGTAAAATGCAAAGGTGGGACAAGACGTCTTTGGTGTCTCTTCCAGCTCACTCTGCAAACTATAGATTCCTTCTAGTCCAAACCTTTTCTTTTACAATCAAGGAAACTGAGCCCCCAGAAGTGACTTGGAACTTGTAGTCATGAAACTTGGATCCTGACACAATACTAGTTATATGACCTTAGGAAAAATCAATTTCTTTATCTGATTCTTCTTCACAATGAGCAAGTTGCACTCTAAGATTCCTTCTAATGTGGTGTAGAGGGAAAAAAAAAACACCTGAATTAAAAATCAGAATATTTGGGTTCAGTTGCCAGCTCTGCTACCTGTTTCTGTGCAACCTTGGGCAAGTCTTCCTCTTTCTAAACTTTGGTTTCCTTCTCTAAAAAGGGAGGGGTGGAACTTTGTTCAGTCATGTTCATTATGTCCAACTTTTTGTGACCCCATTTAGGATCTCCTTGGCAAAAATACAGAAGTGGTTTGTCATTTTCTCCTTCAACTCATTTTACAGATGAAGAAACTGAGGCAGACAGGGTGACGTGACATGCCCAGGGTCACATAACTAAGAAGGGAGATCAAGTTCAAACTCAGGAAGATGAGTCTTCCTGATTTCAGACCTGTTGCTTTATCCTCTGTGCCACAAATTTCTCCAGGTTTCAAAGACTTGCTCAGTCTCTGGGTCTACAATCCTTTCCAACTTTGTGGTCCTGAGTCTATTATCACAGGTTAGGGCCAAAAATCAGAGCAGAACCATGTCTACTGCCATTCAGAGAGTTTCACTCACTTGTTCCAGCCCCAGGAGAGATATTTTCTTTGACTTTTATTAGCCCTGACAGCATCGGGGTTCATCCTGCCATTTTGTATTTTTTGTAATTGGTTTTGCATCATTTTCTTTGCATTTATTTTTGCATTATTTTGCCAACTTTTTTCCATTTATATAACAGGTGGGGGAGAACTTGGAAGGAATGCACCATCAATGGGGTCATTTTTTTCCTTTCCCAACACACCCCTCTTAAATGTACCACCCCAAAGAGTGACCTCTCCCTATAATTACAGTACTTATGGCAAGCATTCCTAGAAGTGTTTCTTCAATATTTGTTTCTTGGTGAGTGAGAAAGCATTGGCATTCCCATTTCACTCAACTGACAATGAGATCTTTTCCTGATATTTCTTAAGGTGCTTGGTCTAGATTGTACACCCATCTATCTCTACATGGTGTGCCACTGAATGAAATAAAGGACTCAAAAATCAGGGAGAGTTGGGTTTGCATTCTTCCATAGATATCAGAATATCTTCTTTAAATCTACTGTGTGTAGGCATTCTGTAAACTGCAAAATTCCATAACAATGTCTATGGTTATTAGCAGATGGCTGTTATCACCCAGGGTCAAATAACTTCCAATGTTGCTACTCCTACTTCCACCACGACCAGTGGCAACAACTGATGGACTATCTTAACTTCACTTTCTTCAACTATAAAATGAGGAAGTTTGAGTAGTTGGCTTGCAAAAGGTCCCTTTTAGTCAAAATCTACTACCTAGGATCTTAAGGGGACTACTCAAAGTGGATTCCATGGGTCTATGGAAGTGATCGAGTCGAGACAAGTCAAGGTGGCAAGCCAGGCAGTGCTAAGAACAGGAGATACACAGAAAGGCACTCTCTCCCCACGCAAAAACGTATCTGCCATGGTAGCATTCACAGTCTAATGCTCAAGCACAGTAAAAAATACACAAAGAACTACATACGAACAAGATACATGGCGGGTAAATTGGAGATACTCTCAAGATGAAGGCATAGGCATTAGAGAAAAGATGCTGAATATCAGAACAGGGGGTTAGGATAGAGTTCCAGACATGAAGTAAGGAAAACCCCAGATATTTCTGACTATTTGACCCTGGGAAAAGTCATTTCACCCTGTTTGCCTCAGTTTCTTCATCAGTAAAATGGCAAACCACTTTGCCAAGAAAATTCCAAATGGGGTCAAAAGCGTCAGCTATAACTGAAGAACAACTAAATAACGATTACTACTATTACGGCTGCTGCTCTGCTACTATGCCTAATACTAATACCACTGCTGTTGCTGCTGCTATTAAGAGTGATAATAATGATAATAACACGGCGGCTGCTACTACTACAATGATGCTATTACTAAAGATAGTAATACTGCTGCTACTACTTATAATACTCCAACCACTGCTGCAGCTTCTATACTACTACTCCTACTAATACTGTTGCTGTTACTACTACTACTACCACTACTACTAATAATAATGTTAAAGAATACTGTTGCTACTACTATTATTACTACTTATAATACTCCAACCACTACTGCAGCTTCTATACTACTACTCCTACTAATACTGTTGCTGTTACTACTACTACTACCACTACTACTTATAATACTCCAACCACTGCTGCAGCTTCTATACTACTACTCCTACTAATACTGTTGCTGTTACTACTACTACTACTACCACTACTACTAATAATAATGTTAAAGAATACTGTTGCTACTACTATTATTACTACTTATAATACTCCAACCACTACTGCAGCTTCTATACTACTACTCCTACTAATACTGTTGCTGTTACTACTACTACTACCACTACTACTTATAATACTCCAACCACTGCTGCAGCTTCTATACTACTACTCCTACTAATACTGTTGCTGTTACTACTACTACTACCACTACTACTAATAATAATGTTAAAGAATACTGTTGCTACTACTATTATTACTACTTATAATACTCCAACCACTACTGCAGCTTCTATACTACTACTCCTACTAATACTGTTGCTGTTACTACTACTACTACCACTACTACTAATAATAATGTTAAAGAATACTGTTGCTACTACTATTATTACTACTTATAATACTACTACTACTACTACTACTGCTGCTGCTGCTGCTGCTGCTACCACCATACATACATATGTATATATTTCTTAGATTACATGGTTCTATACAAGGTCAAGTGCTTTGCTCAACTAGAGAGTCCCTGAGGTAGGATTCAAACTCAGACAGACTTTCCTGGCTCCAAAGTTTTCATCTATCCACTGTGCCACTTAACTGTCTAACATAAATGTGATTTGAAATTGAACTTCCCCAAAGTCTTCATGCAGTTTTAAGTTTTAAGGCTTTAGGACACCCAGTTCTGCTTTCAGATTTACAAAATGATTTGTATAGATTGTCTCTTTGAAACCCTATAAACAGTTCTGTAAGACAGTGGTTACAGAGGTCATTGAGGTCATTCTCCCCATTTTACAGATAAGAAATGAGACTAAGAGGTATTAAGGGATGGTCACATGGTTGTTGCAGGTAAAGAATGTCTCCTTTTCCGAAGTCCAGGATTCTTTCAACTATATCTCAATGTCTCCTACATTTCTCCAGCTTTCTATAGCTTCCAAATACTAATTTAGGTCACTAATTTAATGTAGATGGTTAATTACTAACCACTGATTCTCAATCATAAATTTTGAGAATCAGGGACTTTGAGATCATCTAGTCCAACCTGCTAACAGTAGAGAAAGGAAAGCCTAGAGACGGCAGAAAATTTATTCAAAGTTGCAGGGCTAATTAGTGTCCAAGCCATAATGAAAAGCAAGTCCCTAACTCCCAGGTAGACAGTGCTTTTATTTTTCAATGCTCTAAATCAGAATATTCCAGGTCTCCCTTATTTCGTTCTTTATTTTTAATCTGTGAGTACCCAAGGTCGGTAATTTTCTTCATTCCAAGCCCCTCCGTTCCCATAATATTCCTTGGTAGCAATACCTCTCCACTGTCACCATGACTAATCAAAGACAAGTTTTTCGGGATATCTGGACTGATGCCTCAAGTAAAGAAATATCATATTATACATTTTCACTTCATATAATTCTTCATATGTTGCTGAAATCATATCACGGCTCCCAGAATAGGAAAGGATTCCAGAGATTCTCAGAATTCAATTCATATCTGATCAAGAATCATTTCTCCAACATGTCAAACAAGCAATCGTCCAACCTTCTTCTTCTTCTCTTCCTCCTCCTTCTCCGCCTCCTCCTCCTTCTTCTTCTTCTTTTCTTCTTCTTCCTGCTCCTCCTCTCCTCCTCCTCTTCCTCCTCCTCCTTCTTCCTTCTCCTTCTTCTTCCTCCTCCTCCTCCTCCACTCCTCCTCCTCCTCCTTCTCCCTCCTCCTCCTCTCCTCCTCCTCTTCCTCCTCCTCCTCTCCTCTCCTCCTCCTCCTCCTCCACTCCTCCTCCTCCTCCTTCTCCCTCCTCCTCCTCCTCCACTCCTCCTCCTCCTCCTCCCCTCCTCCTCCTCTCCTCCTCCTCCTCCTCCTCCTCCACCCCTCCTCCTCCTCCTCCTCCACTCCTCCTCCTCCTCCTCCTCCTCTCCTCCTCCACCTCCTCCACTCCTCCTCCTCCTCTCCTCCTCCTCTCCTCCTCCTCCTTTCTCTTCTCATTCTTCATCTGCTTCTTCTTTTCTTCTTCCTTCATCTTTCTTCTTCTTCTGACAGACCTCAAACAAAGAAGCCCAGGCAGGCTAAACAATAACTATAATTTATGCAGTGTTTTAAGATTCACAAAATATTTGGCATATGTTATGCCATTTGGTCTTTTCAATAGCCCTACGAGAGGGATAATATTTTATAATCATTTTACAAATAAGGAAACTGAGATGAACAAAATTTGAACTCAGATCTTCCTAACTTTAGATCTAGCATTCCATTTATTGCATTACCCTACTTGAAAGGAGCAAGAGAAGAATCAGGGTTAGAAGAGAATGATGGAGACCATGGACTAGGAGATTGTTCTTTGTAAAATAGAAAAGAGGGCAGGTTCAGAAGGACTTTTGGTGATTGATGGCCAGAATTATTCTCTAGGCCTCACCCTTCTACATACAAATACAACTCCACCTTACATCCTGGGTGACTCCCTAAGAATGTCAACCTCCCCACAATGAAGCATGACGATGAAAAGTCCTAAGAGTGTTACACTAATCCAGGAGATGAGTGCCAACTTCAACACTGCACATATACACACTTTACAGCAAAGTACATGATATTTTTCTGAGAAAAGAAAAATTGGAGGGAAGGAGATGTTGAGTTTGAGGTTGGGAAGACTTGGTTTTGATTCTACCAATCACTAGCTCTGTGACTCTAAAGAAGTCACTTAACCTCTTTAATCTTTGCTCTTCTTTGCAAAATGTCGAAAATTGTACCTAGTTAAATCATATTGTTACAATGATAAAGTGAGATAATGTTGATTTAAGACCTTATAAACTCTTTAGAACTCTCTAAATGTGATCTGCAATTATGTTGTAGTTATCTAGCCCATTTCCAGAAATCACAATGTAATCGGAAGAATACATTATGTAAACTGATATCTTTGGAGTCCGAAATGTGGGTGTCTGACTCTTATGTGACTGTGGGCAAACCATTTCACCTGACTGGGCTTTAGTTACGTCATAGGGAAATTGAAGATAAGAATACTTGCCACTGCCAGGAAATGACTCTATAAACTGTAAAGCAGCATTCAGATTTTAAAAAATGCAAACTAACTAAGCATTCATCAAAACCTTACTTCCTGAAGAGAATTGGACAAAGATCTAGAGAATTGCAGTGGAGAAAAGATAAGCTTGGCATCTCAGGAGAAATTCAACAATTCATAAACAAGTGTTGAGTCTATACATAGGGCTAGGTGCTGAAGACAAAGAGACAAAAGTGAAATTCCCTGCCTCAGGGAGTTTACAGTAAATAGGGGAAGCAATATATATTCAAATGTATGTTACAAGCATGCAGCTCCATGGCAGATATAGATAACTTTAATACATCATAAGAATATTGGAGAAAGGTAATTGTTGAGTCAACTAGGATTTAGGAACAATTGGTATCACAGTGGGTAGAGTTCTGGGTCTGAAGTCATGAAGACCTGAGTTCAAATCCAGTTTCAGACATCTGCTAGTTGTGTTTGCTTTTGTTCAGTTGTGTTCAACTCTTTATGACCCCATTTGGGGTTTTCTTGGCAAAAAAACAAAAACAAAAAACAACCCACTGAAGTTATTAACCCCTTCCTTCTCCAGTTCATTTTACAAATGAGAAATTGAGGCAGATTTAAATGTCTTAACCCTGGGGGCAGCTAGGTGGCACAGTAGATAGAGGACCAGCCCTGGAGTTAGGAGGACCTGAGTTCAAATCCGACCTCAGATCCTTAATAATTACCTAGCTGTGTGACTTTGGGCAAGTCACTTAACCCCATTGCCTTGCAAAAACTAAAAAAAAAAAAAAAAACAATGACTTAACCCTGGGTTACAAGGCTGGGAAGTATATAAGATCAGATTTGAACTCAGGAAGATGAATCTTCCTCATCCCAAGCCGCAGTGCCACCTAGATCACTTAACTGCTGTTTACTTCCTTTTCCTGATTCATAAAAGAGGAATGATAATAGCACCTACCTCCCAAAGTTGGTGTGAGGATCAAATGAGATAATAGTTGTAAAGAACTTTGCACAGAGTAAATGCTACACAAATATCAGTGATTATTAAATTTATACTGTTTGGCAGACTCTAGTCTAATGGGGGAAATGATTTGTAAAAATATGTGCAAACAAGAGATATACAAGATGACTATTTCTTAGTACCTAGTCTTCCAATAATGAGCTTCTTCTCCCTTTGAACAACACACAGTTTGCAGTTTGGACACAATTCAAAGTTTTCTCAGTGTGGTTGTTAGTATTCCATTGTCACTTCCTGGACAAACTAAACTCCTTACACACAATAGCATTGGAACATAAACCATAAACTCAAATTTTATAAGTTTGCTTCATTAAAAAAAAGATGGTGGAATTCTGTAGGCTTCCCAGTAACTCATCTTAATATCTCAGAATCTTAAAGAGAGATATTCTCCTGAGTAGTCCAAGTGTAATTTTATATTATTCCTTAGTGTTAAAAACATTATTGTAGGAGGAACTAACAAATTGAATGCAATTTAGATTACTACAATTTTGTAAGTAACATCTACAGCATCATAGTCTGAGGCAAGTTGGAACTAGTCCTTCTTTCTATCCTGAGATATTAGTGACCATAATGATGGATTGTAGTCTCTCTATACCTTTTTAAAAATTTTATTTATTTAAGGCATTGGGGCTAAGTGACTTGCCCAAGGTCACACAACTGGGCAATTATTAAGTGTCTGTGGTCATATTTGAACTCAGGTCTTCCTGATACGGGGCCAGTGCTCTAACCAGCTTCCTTCTCTCTAGATCTAAAATTTGTTGCTATTAATATTCTAATGCTAGGGTCAAAATATCCTCAATTTACAGAGAATATTCATTAATGAGGGGAAAAATGATGATGGCATAGGGAAGAAATGTTTTCTTTGTCAGGAAATTTTTTATTTTATTTTATTTTTTCCCAATCACATGCAAAGATAGCTTTCAACATTCAGCCTTTTTCAAGTTTTGGACTTTCATATCTTTCTGCCAACTTCCCTTCCTTTTCCCCTCTCTATGACGGCAAGGGTTGTATACCTATAATTATGTTTAACATATTTCCATATTAGTCATGTTGTGAAAGATGAATTTGAACTGGGGGGGGGGGACATGAGAAAGAAAGAAAAAACATAAAAGAAGTTTTAAAAAGTGAACATAGTATGCTTTACTCTGCATTAAGACTCTAAATTTTTTCTCTGGATGGAAATGGCATTATCCAAAACAAATCCATGATCTTTGATTTCAGGATACCTTTCAAAGGATATCTGGGACATATTTATATTTTAAATAGATGTCCTAAGACTTTTACCTCTAGATACTCTAATTTGTTCAGCTCCATTTGTTCCCTTCTGATTCTTTCTGTTAGACTTACAAAACTTAGAGGACATTAAAACGTTCCTGTCACTATTGTATTATTGTCTATGTCACCTTGCAGTTCAATTAGTATTTCTTTATAAAATGAGTTGATAATGCAGCTGGAGCTTTCAATTTCATATTAATTCTGTTGTTGATTTCTTGTCTTTCCTTTCACACATTGTTGTTTTCTTGTTTGTCTCTTTTTGATGTTGTGATTGTTTTTGCTTCATCTGAAAGCATGTTGTCAACTCCTTGAGTTGAGGGGTTCATTTGATACATAGAATAGTTTATTATAGCCACTCATTTTTATGTAATTATCTTTTTTTTCTTTTTTTTGAGGGGTTATCTATCATTTTTCTTTTTATTTGGCTTCTTATAAGCAAAAGATGGTGGGATTTTATTTTCTCATTCAATGTCTTTTTTCTTTTTTATTGGTTTGATCCTATCACAATTAAAATTATGAGTCAAATCAATATTTCCTATCAATTATCTCTAAGATTGTTTGTTTTCCTAAATGAAAAGTTTTCCTTCAACCTCTGTAAACACAATAATTTGTTTCTTCAGTTATTTTTAGTCTAATCTATTTAAGGCAAACTTATTCCGCATCAGCTCCTTGCCCTCACTTTCAACTACTGCATGTTGCCACTTTCCTAAATTTTCCAATTTCTCTTTTAACTTTCTAATTCTTTTTTTTCACTCTTTTATCTCACTATTTAATCCTTCCCTTCCATTTTTTCTTCTAGCTGAATATTCCAATAAAATTCTCCTGCTTTCTTCTCTTTCAACTTGTTTTGTAAACCTCTTTGTTCATTAGATTGTTTAAAATTTCATTTACTAGGTTTTTTCTAAAAAAGAATTTCTTCTCTTCATAATTTTCTTTTTTTCTTTTGCCCTTCTGTCTATTCTTGATTTATTCTTTAATTCATGACCTTTAAAATTATTTAGTCCTGGGGTGGCTGGGTGGTGCAGTGGATAGAGCACCGGCCCTGGAGTCAGGAGTACCTGAGTTCAAATCCGGTCTCAGACACTTAATAATGACCTAGCTGTGTGGCCTTGGGCAAGCCACTTAACCCCATTGCCTGCAAAAACATAAAAATAAATAAAATTATTTAGTCCTTAAATCTATTAAGGTACTTTTGGGGGTTTTTTCCTCATCTAAAAAATTTCCCAAGTTATCTTGTATCTTTAGCCTCCTGACTTCCCCTTTGCTATTGTACTTAGAAATACTAGTTCCTATTGCTATTAAGAGGATATTGTTCAATGCTAGGAATTCTACATCCCTGATTGTGTTTTTCCTCTATGATCATTGCTCTCCCATTTGCTTTTCAGTCTCTTCCCTGGGACCTCCTACTCTTCTGGGGGGCCCAATGATTTGGAAACTTTAATTCTCTTTCCTTGTGGAAAAATGGTTAGTCCCTCTAAGCTCCAAGTCTCTGCAATTTATAGCCATTGCAAGGTCTAAATCTGGCTTTAGAAAATAGTTTATTTAGTTTCATTAATGGTGCCCCCTCCACAATTAAAACATGACTTCTTTTTTCCCTTATTTCAATCCTTCCTTTTGCCTCCTTGCCCATTTTCCTAAGATTCTTTTCTTGAGATTCTTATATCCCCTTTAATGTTAATGTTTGACTTGATTATAGCACATCATATATCTTCTTCCTCTTCTCTCCCCTTGTATTTGTTCTATTTCATAGTTTAGCACACACACACACATACACACACACACACACACACACAGACTGTTCATCAGTAGATAGAATACTGTGAGGTTTATTTAGTTCATGATATTCAAGGTGTCATCATATATCATTTTTCTCATCATATATCATTCTTCTGCTTTTCCTCATATTTTCATGAACTTTTCAAAAGGAATCTCTTCATGGTGTCTCTGTTTTTATTTTCTTGTTGGCGTCCTTGGTTGCAGTGTTTGGGTACCTTTTTATTTATATTTTCTGGGGTAGCTGAGAAGTAAATATTTATTCAGGTCTGCTTTTCTTTCTAGAAATGCTTTGAAAGCTTTTTTATTGAATGACTATCTTTCTAAATTAATGGTTTGGCTCAAATTTTCAAGTTAGGCCTACATGTTACATCTCTGGCTTCTATTCTCTTCATTTCTTCTTGTGGTTCTACAAGTGATGAATAGTCTTTGGTTATTTGAATTTCTCTTCTTTTATAAAGAAATATATGTATATATATATATATTTATGTATGTATTTATGGAGACAGACATACAGACAGAGACAGAGAGAGGCTCATAGTTGCATGCAGAATTTTTGTTGTCATTAGAATTATTCAATTTAATAACTATGTCTTAGAATTTGCAATATTTTTTCTTTTCTAATTTTTAAATATTTCATTTTTATTCTTAATTACATGTAAAAACAATATTTAACATTTAGTTTTGGTTTTTTAATTACTGAGTTTTGAATTTCCTCCCTCTTCTCCTCATTGAAAAGGCAAGCAATTTGATATAGGTAACATATGTGCAATCATGCAAAATATATTTTCATATTAGACAAGTTGCAAAATAAAATGCAAAAGTAGCATGCTTCTGTTTGTACTCAGATGCCATCAGTTCTTTCTCTGGTAGCATTTTTCATCATGACTCCTTTGGAATTGTCATAGATCATTGTATTGCTAAGGATGGCTCAATCATTCACAGATGATCAATGTATACTATTGCTTGTACTTTGTAAAAAATGTTCCCTTCGTTCTGCTCATTTCATTTTGCATCAGTTCATATGTCTTTACAAGTTTTTTCTGAAGTCATCCTGCTCGTCACGTCATAAAGTCCAATAGTATTCCATTTCATATACCACAACTTGTTCAGCTTTTCCACAATTGATGGACATCCCTTCCATTTCCATTTCTTTGCTACCACAAAAAGAAACATTATACATATTTTAGTACAAATAGACCCTTTTCCCTTTTATTAAAGAAAATTCTCTTTGGGATACAGACCTAGTAATGGTATTATTGGACCAAAACTTTTGGGGCATAGTTCCAAATCGTTCTCCAAAATGGTTGTTAGATCAATTCACAACTCTACCAACAGTGTCCCAGTTCTCCTGCATCCCCTCCAACACTTAGCATTTTCTTTTTCTGTCATATTAACCAATATGATAGGAGTGAAATGGTACTTCAGAGGACTTTTTTATTTGCATTTCTCTAATCAGTAGCGATTTAGAGCATTTTTTTGGCAAGGCAAATGGGATTAAGTGGTTTGCCCAAGACCACACAGCTAGGTAATTATTAAGTGTCTGAGGCCGAATCCGAGCTCAGGTCCTCCTGATTCCAGGGCTGGTGCTCTATCCACTGCACCACCTAGCCACCCCCTAGAGCATTTTTAAAATGTTCTAAATAGCTTTGATTTCTTCATCAGAAAACATCCTATTCATATCCTTTTTTTCCATTCATCAACTGAGGAATGAAGTGTATTTATATAAATTTGATTCAATTATATATGGGGGGGTCTTTCTCAGACAAACTTACTGTAAAAAATATTTTTTTCCAGTTTTTTGCTTTTCTTTTCACTTTGGTTGCATTGTGCAAATCATTTTGTTCAAAATCTTTTTAATTTAATATAATCAGAATTATACAATTTACACCTCATAAAATTATTTTTCTTTTGTTTGGTTATAAATTCTTTCTCCAGAGATGCAACAAGTAAAGAATTTAATGATCCTCTAACTTGCTTATGGTATCATCCTTTGTGTAAAAATCATTTACCCTTTTTGACCTTATGTTGCTTTATGGTACAAATGTTGATCTATACCTAGTTTCTGTCATACTGTTTTCTAATTTTGCTAGTCTAATATGAGTTCTTGTCCCCAAAGCTTGGGTCTTTGGGGTTTTTCAAACCCTAGATTACTATGACCATATATATTTTTGGTGATTTTTGGTCATCTTCTTTCTCATTTTTTATCCTTTTTCTATCTTTTGTTTTTCCAGATGAATTTTGTTATTATTTTTTCTTCCTTCATATAATATTTTTGCTATGGCATTCATATGGCACTGAACAAATAGATTAATTTAGGTAGAATTGCCATTTTTATTATATCAGCCTAGCCTACTCATGAGCAATTGATATCTTTCTAACTGTTTAGATCTGACTTTATTTATGTAGAAAGTGTTTTGTCATTGTGTTCATATTTTTGGTTTGTTTGGGAAGGTAGATTTCCAAATATTTTTATTGTCTATACTTGCTTTGAGTGGAATTTCTCTTTTTATGTCTTTCTACTGGACTTGGTTGTTAATATATAGAGAGAGATGTTGATGATTTGTGTTGGTTTATTTTATATCTGTCAGCTTTGCTAAAGTTGTTAATTATTTCAACTAGTTTTTTAATTGATTCTCTAGAATATTCTAAAGAATATAATTATATCATTTTTGAAAGTGATAATGTTGCTTCCTTGTTGCCTACTCTTAATTCCTTCAATTGCTTTTTATTCTCATTGTTTTAGCTAATATTTTGATTATAATATTGAATGATAGTGATGAAACTGGGCATACTTGCTTCACCTCTGAACTTTTTGGCAAGGCTTCTAGTTTATCCCAATTACAGAAAATGCTTGCTGATGGGTTTTAGATAGATACAACTTACCATTTTATGACAAATTCCACATATTATAAGTTCTCAAATGTTTTAAAAAGGAAAGAGTATTATAATTTGTTGAAAGCTTTTACATGTATTGAGATAATCATATTATTTCTTTTTGTTTTATTATTGATTTAGTTAATTATTCTTATGTTTTCCTGATGAAGCCAATTCTTCCTTCCTCATTTACATTCCACGTGGTCTTACTCTATGAACCTTATGATATTTTGCTGTAATCTCCTTGCTAGCATGTTTTTCAAATTTTTTTCATCAATTTTCATTAGAGAAATTGGTTTATTGTTTTCTTTTGCTATTTTTACTCTTCATGGTTTATGTATCAGTATCATAAAGTAATTTTGGAAGACTCCATCTTCACTTAAAGTTTATAAAGGTTTGGAATCAATTGTTCTTTAAGTGATTGATAGAATTTACTTGTGAATCACCTTGACCCTGAGAATTTTCTCTTAGGTAGTTCATTGATAGCCCACTCAACTTCTTTTTCTAAGAGAGGGCTATTTAAGTATCCTATTTCCTCTTCCATTAATCTGGAAAATTTTTATTTTTATAAGTATCCATCCATTTCATCTAGATTGTCAGATTTACAGGCATATAATTAAGCAGAATATCTCCCAATAATTCCTTTAATTTCTCTTAATTGGTGGTGAATTCATCCTCTTCATTTTTTATTCTGGTAATTTGACTTTCTTCTTTCATTTTTAAATCAAATTAGTCAGCAGTTTATTTATTTTAATGTGTTTTTTCATAAAAGTAACTCCTAGTTTCATTAATTAACTCAGTAGTTTTCTTTGTTCTTTTTTAGCTCTTTTTTAAGTGCCCTGCCCAATTCATTAGTCTGGTTTTTTTCCTATGTTATAGAAATAAATTTTCCCCTACTTACTGCTTAGGTGACTGCCCACAAATTTTGAAATTTTGTCTAATGGTTGTCATTCTTTTTAATGAAATTATTTATTGTTGCTGTGGTTTGTTCTTTGACTCACTAATTCTTTACAATTAGATTATTTATTTTCCCAATTAATTTCCCACCATCTTTCCATGCCCTTTTACTGACTGCAATTTTATTACATTATGATCTAAGAAGTATGCATTTATTATTTATGGGGTTTTGCATTTTATTTTGAGGTCTTAATGCCCTAATACATGGTCAGTTTTTTTTTGTAGATACAATGTGCCATTGACAGAAAGATAAATTTCTTTCTATTTTCATTCAGTTTTTTTTTTTACTGGGTCTATCGTATCTATTTTTAAAAATCCTATTCACTTCCTTCACTTCTTTCTCGTTTGCATGATTGCTATCCTTGGGTTTT